>NC_142813.1:41330102-41364740 GCF_049724085.1 Artemia sp. Qi Xiang Cuo | reverse complement strand
ACATAAACAATGGGCTTATTTTATAACTTAAGGACCTTTCCTCAGGGACTGTGGGGGGTCAAGTTATCTCCAAAAACATAGTTATTATGCCTTTCAACTATGCTGAACAAAATAGCAGTCCCAGAATTTCGATCGGATGATTTTACGATAAAAAGTGGCGCGGAAGTGGGCCTAGTCGCCGTCCAATTTTTTTGGTCACTTAGAAAGGGCACTTGAACTTTTTATTTTCGTTAGAATGAGAACTCTCTTAACGTTCTTGGCCCACTAGATCGATATTATTACCCCTGGGGAAAACAAATACAAACTAACAAACAAACACGAATTCGTAATCTTTCTTATAGCAAAAAGTACAAAATTCCAAATTTTTGTAGATAGGAGCTCGAAAACTCTACGATTAGGTTCTCTAATACACTGAATCTGGTGGTGTGATTTTCGTTAAGATCGTATGAATTTTAGGGGGTCTTTCTTTCTTTTTTCGAAAATCAGGCAAATTCTCTCAGGCGCGTAACCTTTAATTGTTACTAATAAACTTAATAAAGCTCATATATTTAAAATCAGCATAAAACATTCAATTCGTTTGATATACCTATTGGTATCAATATTCCGTTTTTCAGAGTCTCGGTTACTATTGAGCCGGGTCGCTCCTTACTTACAGTTCGTTACCACGAACTGTTTGAAAAAAAAATCACATAATTTTGTCGTTTGAGACTTCAAACACTTCGTTATGGACCATAAGTGGCAGTGACGCGGGAAGGCTCGTCTCTATTTGTTTTTGGACGCTCTGCCACTAAGTCTGCATTGATCCCTATCTCTTTCTAACACACAACCGTAGATTTATAATCTTCATTTCGGAATTACTAAACTATTTAACAGTAATAAAATTGAGCAACTATTATTCTAAGATCAAAAATGTGGGCTTAGAAAACATAGTTTGCAGCCCTTTGTTCATTGAGCATAGCGTAAAGTTAACGCTGATTCACTTTGAAGCACGGTTATTTTGGTTTCGTGAATAACATTGTCCAATATTTTATCTTACCTCCTCATCCTTCTTTTCTTCGAAGAGCATCAAATAAGGCTCATCGTGTTCACCATCGAATCTAGTCACCTAAGTAATATAGAAAATGTAAATATAGGTATTACATCTAGAACAGTAACTTGCTCACCTATCCTTAAAAGAAAGGCATACATTAAAAAATAAACTAAGGAAATTGTTTATATTTCCCTATTGATCAAAAAAAAATTTTAAAATTCTTATAAGCTAGCTCTTCACTGAAAATCCATAACTGACGGAACAAAATTAATTAATAGCAGTAAAATCCGTAATTATCCTGTAAAATATAAAATCCTTGACTGTATGGCTCCCAAGAGTCTTTACTAGACTTGAAATAATACTAAATTTGTATAAATTTACTAATCAAAACAAGCTCAATTTTTTTAGAAATCTTATTTTTTCAAAAGCTAGAATTTTGATACCAAATAGTCCATCAAAGAATTGGCGGTTTATGCTGATTCTAAAAATAATAAAGTTCCTTAGGTTTAATGTTGTCCATCAAAAGGTGCGAGCCTAAGAAAATATGTCTGCATTTCAAATAAGTGAGGTTACTCACCCAAAAAGTCAAAGAATCTTAATGAAACACATTTCGCAGTGGGGGGACCTTTACCTTCACTTCTTTCCTTGTTTTTCCAGTTTCTTTAAGAAATTCATGTATTTCTTAGAACCTATATATTTACAGATTATATACCCCCAGCCCTTTAATGTGCCAATATATACCAAGAATTGCATCCTTAATCTAAATATAAAATTCATTTGTATCACAAATGACCTTTACACCCATATTAGCCATACGGTGGATGTCTGGTTTTTTCCCCCGTGGTGATCGCATCGAGACAATAGTCTTAGGAAATACAGAGAGGGGTCATTCCAACGGAAAGAAAAACTTTAGAGCCTTTAGTTTGGATATTTGGCAATAAACGTTACCCCTAACAATATGGGTCTAATAAAAATTACTGGGTTGTTTAACACCGAAGAAACTGAACTGTAGCAATTTGAATTAGTAGGTGGAAGCTATAGCAAGGGAATCCATAATAGGCATTGTGTAACAGTCTATGTCAAAATGTTCAGTTAAAAACTTGTCTAGTATATGAAGACCAAATGATTACTATTAACACTATCATGGATGGGTTTCAGACCAAAATTCAAATGTTTATTAAAAGCTTTCCTATATGAAATCTATAGATTTCATAAAACTCAAAGACAAGCCGGAACATGCATAAATTTGAGATTTAAGCTATAAAAAATTCAACTGATTAGAATTCAACTCTTTATCATTGCAATTATTTTGTCACAATGCTATAAAACATTTTGAAGTTCTCATAAGAAAGTATACTTTTATTATTTTTACTCCTTGGACCCATAATTTAGTATATGTAGTAATTGGAAAAAAGTATTAAGAAGAATTTAAGGTTAAAAAAATTCTTCCAAATTGGGTGTTAATAAACTCATTTCTCTTAAAATCTTTGCTCTTGAGTACATATGGATAAATTAGGAAAAAAGAATACATTTACTTACTTTACAATCATCAAAAACCTTGTTTCTGGCTATTGTCAGATAATGACCAGACGAGATCAGAGTGCCTTTATGTTGAATAAAACCTACCAATGAATAATGTATCTCACCTTGTGAATCGTTTAGTTTGTTCATCCCAATATATTCGTCAAAACTAATTGGTTGCTTGTTTTTTGTGCCGTCATTAAGAAACCTGGAAGTATTGATTATTTATCAGTATGGTGGTAGGGAGGAAAAAAAAATGAAAAGGATCATTTAAAACTCTTCTTGACGCGTATATGTTGGTATTTTCCAAGACCACACTGCCTTAAATGACGTAAAAATAACAGTTCTAATAGGCATAAATCCACTTAGACAGTAAAAAAACAATGACAAAAACTCGCATCCCATAAAACTCATATATCTGCTGTTGATGGTCACTCCATGTATGATCAAAGTATTCAGAGTTTTTTGTCATCGTTTTTCAATGTCTGTTGAAAAAATATATCCTAATTGGAACTACTGCTAGCACGATTATGTGGCTCTTATTTTCGGCTTCTCGTAGAAGAAAAGCTACTGTATTCATATCACATATAATATATTCTGCGATAAAACTTTCTGAAACTCCTTAAGTCTGTTCCGAAGCGTTTGATTTCGTCAGTTAAAATGTCAATATGACACTTATCTTTTAAGTTTTATCTTTCAAATGGCAACCTAGTAAAGAGCAAACCATAGCCCATAGTAACCAAAAGTTGAAAAGCACATTAAAAAAAACAACTTTTTAATGAGACAAAAGTGCCATCTGACATTGATTAATTAAAAAAACTTTTTCTACAAAATAAGTTTTTCAAAGAAAAGTAAAGAACTCCATTAAAAAAAAAATGAGAAAAAATTAAATCAAATAATCTACCAAGCGTGAAACTACCACAAATCCGCATCGATAAATAAATGAAACCCAAAACGAACAGAAATTACAATAAATAACAGAGTCAAACTCAAAACGAGCAGAAATTAACATAAGTTAGGCGCAAAACCCCTATGCCTTCGCAAGGCGAGAACAAAATTTGCACTTTACTGAAAAAATATAAATGTTTTTACTTTTATAACTTTAATAAATAAAATAATATTAACATTTTGATTACTAAATATCAGTATATGTATATTAAACTGACAATGCACAATCATTTGTATTTTTTCAGTAAAGTGCAAATTTTGTTCTGGCCTTGGGAAGGCATACGGGTTTTGCGCCCAACTTGAACATAATACCCTTAGTCGTTCTTGGGATGCTGATGAGATGGCTTATTGGGAATTAGCATTATCACAGTGCATTTTGATTTAATCTTAAGGCAACATTTAGTTTTTAAACATAATGGGCAAATGGGAGGGTGGGAGTGGGAGAGGAATTAGTTGCTCTCCAATCATCTTCAACTATTAAAAAGGGCATCAGCCCTTTCAATATTCAATCGAATCAGCCCTTTTCGAAATTCCTACGACAAATCCCTCGATGCGAAGTGCCCTGGTCTAAACAACAACAACAAAAAAATAATACATTATACCCACATCGATCTATATTATAAAAATGTCAAGCCTTCCAATCACTTTCGACTACTAAAAAGGGCACTAGGCCTTTCGATTTCCATTCGAGTGAGCCTTTTCGGAAACGAAAACGCTTTCTATAAACACCTTATGTCCCCCAGGGCATAAATTACAACCTTTACCCCAAGGTCTCTTAGAGTAGCTATCATCCTCTAAGATCTAATTTCTACAACTTTCAAATACGTTAAACAACATGGCTATCTCAAAATATTGATTGAACGTGTTTGGGGAAAATGTGGGCGTGAGAGGGGGATTAGTTGCTCTCAAATCACTTTCGACTATTAAAAAGGGTACTATCCCTTTTGAATTTCAAATCAAATGAGCCGATTTTCAAGTTTATAAGACAAAGATTTCAATAAAAACCTTATATGCCCCCAGGGCATAACTTATAATCCTTGCCCTGACTTTTGTGGGGGAGTTTCCTCCTCAAAAATATATTTTCTATCTGGAAATCAACTCTGCTGAACAAAATGGCTATCTCAAAATTTTTATTGGATGTGTTTGGGGGAATGATGGGCGTGGGGGGGGGGGGGGCTAGTTGCCGTCCAATCACTGTTGACTATTAAAAAGAGCACTAGGCCACTCCAATTTCCAATCGAATGAGCCCTTTTCGAAGTTTCTACGACAACTCCTTCGATATGAAATGCCCGGGTATGGAGAAAAAAAAAACAAATTTTTCCCACATCGTTTTTTACTTAGCAGCGCTAGCGCGCGCTGCCTATGATTCAGCAGGAATGGTAACTATTATTTCGGCTAGTGTTAAAAGCAAAAGTTTATTGAGAAGACAAATTTTAAATGATTTTGAAAAAGAGTCTGAAACCCCTCGAAAATAGCATCAGATCAAAATCAAAGTTGTACCATTGGATTCAGTATGGTAAAAAATCTTATATAGGAAAATTAAAATCCCCCACCTTGAACAACAAAGAAAATCACTTTTTTGCATGGGTAGCATCAATGTGTCCTTTTTTGCTTTTTTTTTAACCAGGGCTAGCGAATTACCAGAATAACACAAAAGAGATCATTAACCGCTCATTTGAAAAGAAATGAAAATTGCTAGTTCCCTACTTAAGTGAACAACAAGATTGGAGGGCAGCAAGCCTTCCCCCAAAGGCCCCGTTCTCATAAAGTAGTCCGATCAGAATTATGAGACAGCAATTTTTTCAGCATAGTTGAAAGTTTAATAGCCATACTTTTGGTGATGACCTGACGCTCTTTTGTCCCTGGGAAAACGGTTTTGAGTTACGCAAATATGGTCCTACGAAATCCAATAGATTAAATTAGATAAAAAGAGTTGGTAGTTCAGTCGAAAGAGCTTGGACTTTGAAAAAGGACGTCAAAGGTTCGAGTCCTTAAAGGGATTTATTTTCAATCATGGTTTTGTGTCCTCTATATGGTTATGTGGATAACTTGCATTTGTTAAGTCAGACTTACTAAGCTGATTTGGCAGATTTGTTAAGGTAGAATCAGCTTACTAAGCTTATTCTTAATATATAAGTTTCATTCTAGTTCTACCCATCAAATACTATGAGCCTGAGAAAATTTGCCTGATTTTCGAAAAAAGAGGGAAATACCCAATAAAAGTCAGAGAATCCTAATGAAAATCCCACCATCATATTTAGCGCATCAAACCATTAAAGGGAAAGCAGGTCGTTCGCGATTGAGGTGGGAGGATGTCATACATAAAATGGTTAAGGGAAATGGGAAGTTCCGGGGAGGGTGTAGTTTGAAATTCACTTCGGCTATTTTTGGCTGCAGTCTATTATTTGTGTAAAAATAAATTATGAGAATGTGCTTAAGCTGTTATACAATTATAGATAATAGGAAAACGGTTAATGAATATATTCAATTGAGCAACCTTCTTGGTTCAGTCAATTTTCTGATCATAAGAATCCGAAAAAGGTTTTTACCTTACATATTCAATATCTTCAGAAAACACGTTTTGGAATTCACGCTATTTTTTACTACATAATATTATTTGTGTAAAAATACATTAAGAAAATTAGCTTAAGTTATTATACACTTATAGATAGTGGGAAAACAGTTAATTAATGCATCCATTTCAGCAGCCTCTTAATACTATTTACTTTCTGATCAGAAGTATTTTAAAAAGGTTTTACCTGTATTCAACATTGTCACACTCAAATATCTTTTCAAGACATTTGCTAATGTAGGTATCTGTAACGGTTACGGGTAACTATAGAGATTTGAATTCCTCGCAGACCTGTGAAGTTGCTCCTCAATCGTAAAAAGTGCGAGGTATGCAGTATCATCCAAGAGAAAAAGTTTTCTGGCACCTCTTCTTTCTCCAATTTGTTTATGAATTTTTTTAAGAATTCAGCACAGTCATTTTGCATGTTGATGGAAAACGGACCAATTTCTCTGAAATGTAAACTGTTACAAAAAAATTAATCACTTCTTGATAACGAACTTTAAGAAATGAATGACGCGGCTTAATAGTAATCAAAACTAAAAAAAACGAATTTTGATATTAATAAGTATATCAAAAGGGACATTTTCTGATTTCCTGTCATTATTTAAAAAATACACTGATGAAATACTCGTTATGCATTTTTCGTTTCTGAGTTTTAGAGTGTGAATCTTTCAGCTCTTCGTTTTATTCTTTCATTATGCATAACCGTCTTCAGAATTGTGCTGTAGGCCCTACTCTCAATAAAGAGAAGCCTACTTATAAAAGCCCCCATTTCAGCTCTGCTGTCCCCTCCTCAACGCCTCGCTCTTTACGCTAAATTTTGACTTTGTCATAACTCTATTTTTCTTTTAAACAATGAAAAACTTTAGCGTAAAGAGCGAGGCGTTGAGGAGGGGACAGCCTCTTTCATATACCGCATAATTTCTGTTCGTTTTAAGTTTTAATGTCGCTCCTTACTTTCAGTTAAAACAAACTTGTTTTTTTATCCGTTTTCAGGTAAATCCCCACCAAACTACTACACAATGCGATAAATATGGATGTATAACAGACAAATACGACATTTTAAAAGCCTTTTTGGAGAAAAGGTTCTTGAATTTTAAAAGAAATTCAACATTTTTAGCTATTTTGTACTTGCGAATTGAGAGGGCTAGTGTCCTTATTAATAGTCAAAAGTAATCGAAGGGTGAATGCCCACAACCATCATATCCTCAAACACTTCCGATCAACATTTTGATATAGCCATTTTGTTGGGCGTAGTTGAAGGGTCGGAAAATTATTTCTTTGAGTATAATGACCCCCTCACAAGTTATGTCCTGGGGATATATAACGTTTATATAGAAAGCGTTATCATAAAAACTTCAAAAAGAGCTCAATGCGATTAAAAGTTGGGAGGGCTATTGCCCTTCTTAATAGTCGAAACTAATCGGGGGGGGGGATAATCACCCCCAACCTACGCCAGTCGTTTTCGCAAACATTTCCAATCAACATTTGGATATGGCCATTTTGTTCAACGTAGTTGAAAGGTCTGGAAAATTACCTCTTTGAGGATGACAACCCTCCCCCTATAGTCCTCAGGACAAAAGTCGTAAGTTATGCCCTTAGGGCATATAAGGTTTTTATAGAAAGTTTTGTCATAGTGGCTTTAAAAGGGGCTCATTCGATTGGAAATAGAGAGGACTGGTTCCTAATTTATTAGTCAAAAGTGATCAGAGGGCAAATGGCATCCTCCGCCCATCATTTCTGCAAACACTTCCAATCAAAACTTTGAAATAATCCTCTTTTCAACGTTTTTGAAAGGTCTGGAACTTGTGTCTTTGAGGATAACAAATCCCCCCAGCCCTCAGGGCAAGGGCTGTAAGTTATGTCCTGGAGGCCCATAAGGTTTTTATAGAAAGCATTGTCATAATAAACTGCGAAGGACGCTCATTTGATTGGTAACAAGACACTCTAGTGCTCTTTTTTAAGAGTCAAAGTGATCGTAGGGTAGCAACAATCCCCCCGCCCAACACACACACACGTTGTATTGTCCCAAAATGCATCTAATAGAAATTTTGTGATGGCCATTCTATTCAAAATAGTCTAAATATCATACAACAAAGCATTTGGGGTTAAAAGAAACCCCAGAGATTAGGGGCGAAGGTTGTAAGTTATATCCAGTGGTATTTAAGTTTTTTATGGAAGGGATGGTTGTTTAACTTTAGAAGAGGTTCAGTCTTTTCAGAGGCAACGCTGTAGCGTTGCCTATAGTAAAGGCCATACGGCTCCAATGTTTTATTATTATTTATTTTTTTTTCCCAGAGGCACTTCATATGGAAGGGGTCGTCGTAGAAACTTCCAAGGGGGCTCATTTGATTGGAGATCGAGAGTTCTAGTGCCCTTTTTAATAGTCGAAAATGATTGGAGGGCAAATAGCCCCCCCACGCCCATCACTGCCCCGAACACATCCAATCAAAATTTTGAGATAGCCATTTGGTTCAGTTTAGTTGATTTCCATATAGAAAATATATTTTTGATGAGGATACTTCCCCACAACCCTCAGGGCAAGGGTTTTTAGTCATGCCTGGGGGCACATAAGGTTTTTATAGAAGGCGTTGTAGTACAAACTTCAAAACAGGATCATTCAATTGGAAATTAAAGAACTAGTGCCCTTTTTATTTGTCGAAAGTTATTGGAGTGTAACTAGCCCCCATCCCCCCCCCCCCCGCCCATCATGTCCCCAGACGCATCAAATCAATATTTTCAGAGATTCTTTCGGTTCATAAGAGCTGAGTTCATGTTTGAAAATAAGTTTGTGTGGAGAACATTCCCCCATAACCCTCGGTGCAGGGGCTATAAATTTTGCACTGGGGGAATATAAGGTTTTTATAGAGAGTGCTATCGTAGAAACTTCAAAACAGAATCATTTGATTGGAAACTAAAGGGCTACTGCCCTTTTTAATAGTCAAAAATGATTAGAGGGGAACTAGCCCCCCCCCCCACGCCGATCATTCCCCCAAACACATCCAAATCAAAATTTTGAGATAACCATTTTGTTCAGCGTAGTTGATTTCCAAATAGAAAATATATTTTTGAGGTGGACACTCCCCCACAACCCCCAGGGCAAGGGTTTTAAGTTATGTCCTGGGGGCACATAAGGTTTTTATAGAAGAGGTTATCGTAGAAACTTCAAAACATGCTCATTTGATTGGAAATTAAAGAGCTAGTGCCCTTTTTAATATTCGAAAGTGATTGGAGTGTAACTAGCCCCCTCCCCCCCCCCCACGCCCATCATTTCCCCAAACACATCCAATCAAAATTTTCAAATAGCCATTTTGTTCAGCGTAGTTGATTTCCAGATATAAAATATATTTTTGAGGAGGATATTCCCCCAAAAACCTCAGGGCAAGGGTTTTAAGTTATGCCCTGGGGGCATATACGGTTTTTATAGAAGGTGTTGTCGTAGAAACTTCAAAACAGGCTCATTCGATTGGAAATTAAAGGGCTAGTGCCCTTTTTAATAGTCAAAAGTGATTGGAATACAACTAGCCCCCCCCACGTCCATCATTTCCCCAAACACATCCAATCAAAATTTTGAGATAGCCATTTTGTTCCGCGTAGTTGATTTCCAGATAGAAAATATATTTTTTAGGAGGATACTCCCACCCAACCCTCAGGGTCATTGTTTTAAGTTATGCCCTGGGGGCATATAAGGTTTTTTATAGAAGGCATTGTCGTAGAAACTTCAAAACAGGATCATTCGATTGGAAATTAAAGAGCTAGTGCCCTTTTTAATAGTCGAAAGTGATTGGAGTATAACTAGCCCCCATCCCCCCACGCCCATCATTTCCCCAAACGCATCCAATCAAAATTTTCAGATAACTATTTTGTTCAGCGTAGTTGATTTCCAGATAGAAAATATATTTTTGAGGAGGAAACTCCCCACAACCCTCAGGGCAAGGGTTTTAAGTTATACCCTGGGGGCATATAAGGTTTTTATAGAAGGTGTTGTCGTAGGAACTTCAAAACAGTCTCATTCGATTGGAAATTAAAGGAGTAGTGCCCTTTTTAATAGTCGAAAGTGATTGGAATACCACTCGCCCCCCCCCCACACCCATCATTTCCCCAAACACATCCAATCAAAATTTTTAGATAGTCATTTTGTTCCGCGTAGTTGATTTCCAGATATAAAATATGTTTTTGAGGAGGACACTCTCCCAGAACCTTCAGGGCAAGGGTTTTAAGATATGCCCTGGGGGCATATAAGGTTTTTATAGAATGTGTTGTCGTAGAAACTTCAAAAAAGGCTCATTCGATTTGAACTTCAAAGGGATAGTGCCCTTTTTAATAGTCGAAAGTGATTAGAGGGCAACTAGCCCCCCCACGCCCATCATTCCCCCAAACACATCCAATCAAAATTTTGAGATAGCCATTTTGTTCAGCGTAGTTCATTTTAAGACAGAAAACATGTTTTTGAGGAGGACAATCCCCCACAACCCTCAGGGCAAGGGTTTTAAGTTATGCCCTGGGGGCATATAAGGTTTATATAGGAGGCGTTGTCATAGAAACTTCAAAATAGGCACATTCGTTTGGAAATTCAAAGGGATAGTGCCCTTTTTAATTGCCAAAAGTAATTGGAGGGCAACTAGTCCCCCCCCTACGCCCATCATTCCCCCAAACACATCCAGTCAAAATTTTAAGATAGTCATTTTTGTTGAGCATAGTTGATTTCCAGATTGAAAATATATTTTTGAGGAGGACACTCCCCCATAACCCTCAGGGCAAGGGTTTTAAGTTATGCCCTGGGGGCATATAAGGTTTTTATAGAAGGTGTTGTCGTAGAAACTTCAAAACAGGCCTCTTCTTTTGGAAATTAAAGGGCTAGTGCCCTTTTTAATAGTCGAAAGTGATTGGAGGGCAACTAGCTCCCCCTCCCACGCCCATCATTTCCCCAAACACATCCAATCAAACTTTTGAGATAGCCATTTTGTTCAGTGTAGTTGCTTTCCAGATAGAAAATATGTTTTTGAGGAGGACACTCCCTCACAACCCTCAGGGCAAGAATTTTAAGTTATGCCCTGGGGGCATATAAGGTTTTTATAGAAGGCGTCGTCGTAGAAACTTCAAAATAGGCGCATTCAATTGGAAATTCAATGGGCTAGTGCTCATTGTAATAGTTGAAAGTAAATGGAAGGCTACTAGCCCCCCTACACGCACATCAGTCTCTCAAACATATCGAATCAAAATTTTGAGACAGCCATTTTGTTCAGCGTAGTTGATTTCCAGATAGAACATATATTTTTGAGGAGGACCATCCCCCACAATCCTCAGGGCAAGGGTTTTAAGTTATACCCTGGGGGCTTATAAGGTTTTTATAGTAGGCGTTGTCATAGAAACTTCAAAACAGTCTCATTCAATTGAAAATTAAAGGACTAGTGCCCTTTTTAATAGTCGAATGTGATCGGAGAGCCACTAGCCCCCCCTCCTCCACGCCCCACCTGCCCACCCACACATACACTAAAACTTTTTTGAGTGCCATTTTGTTCAGTGTAGTTGATTTCGATATAGAAAATATGTTTTTGAGGAGGAAATTCCCCCACAACCCTCAGAGCAAAGCTTGTCAGATGTATAATTGGGGCAGGAAAGGTTTTTATAGGAGGTGTTGTCGTAGAAACATCAAGAAATTCTCATTTAAGTGGAAATTAAAGTGCTCGTGCCCTTTTTAATATTCGAAATTGATTGGAGTGTAACTAGCCCCCATCCCCCCCACGCCCATCTGTGGTAAAGCTTTCTAATTTAGTTAATTTTTGATTTAGAAAAAATATACATGACGCAAATATAAAGTTTTGAAATACCACTTTTTTATTAAGATAAGAAACATATCCTGCTAAATTCTGTTTAACGGGAAATTGAGAAATTACAACCTCCTAGCGAATACGTGGGAAGGTGTGGTTGATAAAAATGTATAAAAGATACATTTTATCGGAAGGAAAAATCTCTTACTAACTTTATGCCGGACTGACGTCTGGTCCGTTGTTTTAGAAATACTTTGGGACTTTGTCTTATCATTGTAAGTGTCTGAGTATCTATTTATATATTATTGTTGTTTTATTGAGACTTGGGGTCTACTTGGGACAGCCTGTCCCAGTAGACAGAATATATCCGATTATATTATATGGTAAATGAATAAAAGTATTGTATTTTAGACGAACTCTCTACGATCTATTTTTAGCCTCTCGAACATCCCCAGTCGGTACGCCTCATTAGTTCGGTCATAGCCTAAGGCACGCTACCAAAGTTTAATTACCTTAGGGCCAGAGTTTATCTCCCCTATAAAGGGAGAATAAAGGCATCTACGACTACAACCCCGAAATACAAGAATAACACTTCACAACAACTTGTGGTCCCTGAAAAAACTGGGTCGAGAAGGCTAGATAAAAATAGTAGATTAAAATAAAATGGCTTTACCAGAGGAAAAAATGACTTCCCTATCAACAGTGCTTGAAATTGCAAAAATTATACCAGAATACGCGGGAAATTCAGATGTAGATGAGTTTAATGAAAAATTAAAAGTTTTCGACGAACTAACATAATTGTTTTAAGATAATATCAAATAGCAATGTGTTGCAGCCAGGTTAAAGGGAAGCGCTCTTAAACATTTTGAGGCAATCAAGGAAAGAGGGCCCAAGGACATCAGTACTCTAATTGGATCTTTTAAAACAAGATTCATTGAGACAAGCATCTCCGAGAGGCTAAGAACAGAGGTAGTCACATTTATTATCTCAACTAGTATCAGGGAATATGGAGACCCAGTCTGTAGATCCATGGGTTTACAATTAGAAAAAGGTGAAAATAACGAGACAGTACAAAAAGTACAAATACATAATTTTACCCAAGGGTTACCAAAAAAGTTATTAAGACTAATATTATCGTTAAAACCTGATAAGTTAGAGCAGGCTATAATACTAGTCGAAACAGAAGTAAAAATTGACGAGGCTATGAAAAAGTTTGACCAGATGTCAATAAATAACGCAGAAGCCCAAGAAAATATAAAATATGAAAGAAGACAGAAAACGGTGAGCTTATAGGAGCCATATCGTCAACCAAAAAGGCGTGACGGAGGCCAAGGGTCGCCTTCTAGGGAAATAGATGACAGATTAAACGACCTTGAGAGACTAGCAACTAATAATTATAGAAAAAATGGGCACCCTTCCCCACCAAAGACAGATAGTTGGGGAACCAACAAGGATAGATAAAAAATATTTAGAAATAACCAGGAAATAAACAAACAAATTAAGAGAAAATTTTATTGCTATTATTGCAGCAAACCAAACCACTATGCAGCAGATTGCTGGCATAGAATACAAAAAGAAGGCCAGACTTACAGGATAAGACACCAATTCAGAACGTAGGGGGACATAAATTTAGAAAGGCAGGGAACAAATAATACTTGGCAAACACCTAATAATATTCCTGAATTTAGGCCTAGAAGGCAAACGGTTAACAATACCCAAGGTCAAAGTAGCAGCACTGAAGAAAACTGGGATAATCCCAGAAATTTTTGGCCAAACAGTGGGCATTTAAACGGAGAAACCAGCCTGTAAGTGTCGACAGAGCTGTTTCCTTACAAAGACCCCTATATAGTTTAGAATGTTGTGATACAAATGCAAATAATAATAATCTACCAAATCTGCGTTGTTTTAAAATTGAGTGTTTTCAAGATTTACCCTGTTTAAAAGATACAGGTGCATCTAAATCTTCAATTTGCGAGGATGTTTTTAATAGGTTTCTTCCTAGTGTCAAAAATCGAGTAAGCAGATGCCAAAATACCCTAACATCAGTGACAGGGCACAAGCTGACAATTTTGGGAGAATGTCCGCTAAAATTTAGTGCAGGGGATAAAGAAATAACAGTAACAGTAATAATTTGCAAGCAGCTACCATTTCCTTGTAATCTAGGAGTAGATGCCATCAGAAAATATGGGATTTTATGGGAGCCCATATCCAATACAATCACAATAAACCAGGCAAATGAAAGTAATAGGCAAATTTGCGTAACAACAAATAGAGAAAGTGAAGATTCGAATTATAACCTAAAAATAAACGGAAAAGTCACAATAGAAGGGGAAACGACAGCTCAAGTTCTAGCTACATTAAATGAAAAAAAAAGGAAAGGTTAAAACAATTAATGCCGTGATAGGGGGGTACACCATAAAAGAATACCCAATGATTTTCGTGGAAAATCAAGTTATAAAAATTGAAAATGGTATAACATACTTGAAACTAACAAATCTAAGTAATGATAAAATAAAACTGAACCAGGTAGAACTTGAATCAGAAGAAAAGATTTCAAATTCAGAAATAAAATCTCTAAACAGTCCAGAATTAAGCGTAAACTTCACTTCTAGTCACGAACATTTATCCTCATTAAAACCGCAACCACAAGAAGAGTATGCAATTGCTGAAACGGATTTTTTGCAACAATTTGATTTAAAACATTTACCGGAAAACGTAAAAACTAGGGTGGAAAATATTCTTTGGGATTTTAAATGGACTTTTGCAAGACACAAAGCAGATTACGGATTAAATCACTTAATCATGCACAAGATATCAACAGAGGGCCCTCCAATCAAAAAGTCACCGTATAAAACTCCTTATCATTTAAAGCCATGGCTAGATAGCCAAATAAAAGAAATGGAAGATCAGGGTATAATTAAACAAAGCATTAGTGATTGGTGCTTTCCATTAGTAAAAGTCAGAAAAAAAGATAACACCTGGAGACTATGTATATACTTTAGATCACTAAACGCCATCACGATTAAAGACGTGATGAAGTAACCGAGAATTTATTCGATTTTAGATGCATTAGGGGGTTTAAAATATCACACTAGCTTTGATTTAATAGCAGGATATTGGCAAATCACTGTAGATGCAAAAACTAAGAATAAGGCTACAGTAATCTTAGACGATGGGAGAACGTTCATGTTTGAACGTATACCATGTAGTTTATCATTTACTCCAAATTGTCTTAGTCAACAAATGAATTTGGTGCTAAAAGATAACGAACCATTGAGAAAAAAAAATACCATGGCTTATTTAGAGGAAGTAATTCTGTTTAATAAAATCTTTGAATACCATATGGTCGGATTTGAGAAAAAACAAGAGAAGTTTGAAAAAGCAGGCTTAAAATTAAAACCAGAAAAGTTAAAAATAGTGGTACCAAAATTAGTATTTCTTGGACACCTGATAAACCAAGGTACTATTTCACCAAATCCAGAAAAATTTACAGTCATAGAAAATTTACAGCCTCCTAAAGATCAAAAAAGCTGCAGATCAGTTTGTGGGCTATTAAGCAATTTCAGACGATATATTAAAAATTCTGCCACAATAGCACAACCTTTGACGAACCTTTTAAAGAAATCAGGTAAATTCGAATGTCCAGAGGACGCAAAACAAGCGCTAGATGAAATAAAAAGACAATTATTACTGGCACCAATACTAAAACTACCAAATTTGTGACAAGACTTCTGTTTGCAAACAGATGCTTCGGGTTACGGTATCGGGGCCATATTATTAAACATTAATTCTGAAGGAGTAGAATCAATAGCTCAATACGCCAGTAGGTCACTGACGGGAGCAGAAAAAAAAATACTCGACAGTTGAAAGGGAGTGTTTATCAGTTGTAGTATTTACAGAATATTTTCGACAATTTTTAATTGGAAAAAAAATTATTTTAAGAGTAGACCAAAAATCATTAGTCTGGCTACATACGATGCAAAATACTTCAGCCCGGCTGACACGGTGGATACTGCGTCTGCAAGCATATTCATATACTCAAATATATATAAAGGGCCGTACAAATATTTTACAGACTATTTATCACGAAATCCAGATAAGAAAGAAAATGTGATAGCAACCATCCAGAACGAACTGGAAGGGGTAGAAATACTGTCTAATGAAAATATTTCAAAGCATCAAAATAAAGACGATTTTTGTTTAGCAATGAAATCCTTTTTATCAAAAGGAACGGAACTGCCGGAGCACTTCAAACATTTTTTCAGGGACTTAGATAATTTTGATCTGGACGAAAGTAAAAATCTTCTAGTAAGATACCATAGACCATCGCAAGAATATAGAAAAAATGAATTAAAAATTATTCCAGTAATTCCAAAATCTCTGGAAGGAGAAGTTTTACAGATGGCACATACAACGATTGGCTGTCACATGGGAGAAGCAAAAACTATGGGGAGACAGAAAGGGAATTTTTATTTTCCAAAAATGTACTCAAAAGTAAAAGCTTTCATACAAAGCTGCCAAGAGTGTGCCAAACAAAATTCACCACCAAAGATCCCTAGGGCTGAATTTGTTCAATACCCCACCCTTTCAGCGGTAGAAGAATCAATGTCAATAGACGTGCTAGGATCAGAGGGACGTTAATCAGTTACGAGGAAAGGAAATAGGTGTGTACTAGCCATTGTAGACCATTTTAATTCATATTTATACGCTTTTCTAATTAAAGATGAAAAAACAAAAACCATTGCGAAAGTTTTGGTCAATCGCCTATTTTTGGAACACGGGGTTTTCCCTAGAGTTTTACTTAGCGACAATGGGCCATGTTTTAGAGCCAAATTCTTAGACGAAATTACAGAATATCTGGGGGTTAGACGATGGTTTACCTCGTCTTACCTTGCAGCAGCTAATGGGAAGGTTGAACGTAAGCATAGGGAATTAGCTTACATGCTGGGAATACATGCAAGAGAGTAAAATGAAAATTGGGATGAACATTCACCATTTGTAGTCTTTGCAATAAATACGACTTTTTCACGTACCTTAAAAGAAACGCCATTTTTTTGCAGCACATAAGAGATCCCAGAATTTGTTTAGATGAAATACAAAATGACAGAATATATTACAACTTAGACCAATATAAGCAAAAGATGGTGATAGGAATGAAAAAAGTTATGGAACAAGTTAAAGACAATCTGGAAGATGCGAAAACAGAACAAAAAGAAAAATATGACAGAACAAGCAAAAATAAAACGAGTTACTGTCTAGGAGATTTGGTTTATGTTCACAAAACGAATCTGGAAGGAACAAAAAAGTTAAAACCAAAATGGGATGGACCGTAAAGAATTACAAAAATTCTATCAAATAACTTAACATTTTCTCTAAAACATCAGCATACGGACAAAGAAGAAGCTATACACAATACTAAATTGAAAAAGGTAGATTTGTTAAAACCAAGGAAAACAGAGCCTAAACTTTCTGAAGAAGAAATAGAAGACACGATCTCACCAGTATATATCAGAAGACCATATGAATTTTATGACCTTTTTAACGACCACAACAGTTGGGAGAAGTGGAAGGAATATTTACCCCAGTTTTGGCTGCAAACCTTCCACAACAAACAAGAAAAAAAGGAGAAGTTCAATATTCATCGGATACTAGCGATGAAAGCGACAGAGAAGAGCCTCAAACACAACCTACGGGTTTAAGACATAATAAACCAGAGGTTAAATCAAAAGAGGAAGAAAAATTGGAAGAAACCAAAGAATTATCTGATTTTCATACACTAGAATCACCTACTGTCGTAGCGCAAAAATGGCTTTTGGAACAAACGCCATCTACCAGACGCGAGCTAACAGAATGTGACACCGAAAATTCTTCGACAGAAATCGATACAGCTAAATCTGGGCCATCGTCAAGAAAACCTTCTTTGAGAGAAAAATTATGGAGAACAGTAAAGAAACCAAAGAGGCAGCAAGAAGTTCCTTTGTCAGCAGCACAAGTTGCTAAAACACTTATGAAAAAGGCCAAACGTCAAGAGAAACAAAGATTAAAGATATTTGACGAGGCAAAAAAACAGCACTCGGACTCAGAGCCTTGTAAGCCACACTATAGAAACCACGGAAAAACTTGCAAATATTATAAGGAAGAAAAGCAAAAATTTGGAGTCCAGAACTCGGACCAGGAAACGGAGAAAGGCAGAACAAGCGCAGCCCCCAGCAGATTAATATTTGAATAAAACAATAATAACAAAAAAAAATATTAAATAAAAAAACAAACGAGTATAAAAGCCACTAAAGAAATATCTATATTTTCTTTTTAATCGGTACATAGATAACCTCAAGGTTTCCTTCAAATATATATCGCCAATAAAAATTATAAACCTAACATTCCAAAGCCAAATCATTAGCTCCGGTTGGAGGTGACATCATAGATTCCTGAAAAAATTTTGTTTACAATACGAGATGACTTCGCGAGCGGTGAAATGTCAAACTTGTCAAACTTGTCAAAACGAATTAGGCTTCGTTTCAAAAAAAGAAGAGAAAATAAGTAAGGCCACGTAACTTTTAAATGGAGGTAGTGAACCTAATTAAATTATACATATTTAGAATCAGCATTAAAAGGCAATTCTTTTGATATGTATATTGAAAAAAATTTATTTTTTTTCTTTCGGGGGGGATAATTTAAAAAAAAACGAAAGAGGTTAGTCTAGTGAAATAGGGTTATTGGAAGATAGCAAATTTGGGGTTGAGCTTAACCACTGCTGGCCTCTCGTTGTTAAGTACATGCAATGCATCTACTGACCTTTGACTCTCTGAGTTGACACTTTCAGTCGAATTTGAAAAAATTATTTTGAAGAAATTTAAAAATAGTTATAATGGGAAAGGCAGCGAGAGTTTACATGAATCGCGACATGTACAGGCTAGCTGTAATCTTATTAACATTAGTTATAGTATAATATACTAATTTTTTTATTATTAGTTACACTATGAAAAAGAAAAAAAATAAAAGAAAAAAATAAAGACAATAATTAAGTGCTATAAAGATTTAAGCGAAACTTAGAATAAGCTTATAAAGGAAAAAAAGTGCGAGGTAAAAGAAACGAAAAGCAATATAAAAATAAATTATAACCTAAAAACTTACCCTAAGGCAAAAGCGATCGACAAAATCCATTAAAAATTAGAAAAAAATTAGCCCCATTGTCACAAGCAAATCACAATTAATAGATAAAGATACTAATTTTAACTCTAGCCATGTATTGGATCTGAGATAAAAAATTGACACAGGAGATCCTTAGTTTAAACAATCAGTGTTCACCTGTGCCAACTCAAACATTCAAATCCCAAGCTGTCGAACCTTAACAAAAAATAAACACATCCACTTTTCATTTGAAAACAAAACATAACCTGTCACAATAAAAAAACTCGCAGTAATAAACATATTGAGCATAAATTCATTCCTGTAATTCTCCCAGACTCAAGCTTATCAATAAACCACAGAAACGGAGCACCGAATTCTAAGTTATTTAGCCTTACAATGGAATTATTGCCTCTCTTTCTTTGGCAAATAAAATAGTAATTTAAACTAGGATAAAATTGGCAACCTAAATATCGTAAAAAAATTGCATTTTAGGGAAGAAATGAGAACTAGCAAATGCAAGGCAAAACTTAATTAAATGTGTTCAAAAAAAAATTATTAGCTGAAAAACTTATGTACTTTTCTAACACAAAAACTTTAGAAGAAAAAATTTGAAGAATTTCAAACAAATACAGGTTGCAAAAATTAGACAACCACCCCCTACCTTTTAAAAATATGGAGATAATTAATTTGATCATAAAGGGTAATCAGCATAAAAACTTGTTAAGGTTATTGGAACTAACATGGAATATATAAATATAGGCTTAAAAAAAAGAGACATATTTTACTGAAAAAGCGGGATAAGACTTGAAAAACCCTTAGGCTCCATTGAAATATCGGAAAAAAAGAGAAGGGTTCAAGTTGAAAATATAGCCAGACGAAATTAAAAAGAAAAATAAACTGAATGAAGTCAGTTAAACTCTGTTATACCCACTTACTGAACTTGCCGAACGAACTAGTATGAAAATTGTACTAAATAAGTACAAATAAGTAGCATTAATACTACGGAGCCACCGTTACATTGGTTAACGCGGGCCGAGATTAATAGAAATATTGGAGAAATGCTCCAAGTAGTCAAGAAAAGCAATTTGGCTCTCTTATGTGGAAGTCGCTTTCAGAAAAATGACTAGCATGACATAGAAAATTTAAAGTAAGGCACCTAATAGCCTTAAGAACTTGAAGTTGAAACCTAAGACAGACCACTAAAAGTGGGGAAGTTAAAGTGAAAATATTCATTGTCACTTGTATGTCAAAAACTGAATTACTGTGTGCCATGAAGGCCAGGTATTTTCGGCAGAAGGGCTTTTTCTGAAAAAAAGAATAGCCCAAGAAAAAAAATGGGTAGCCACAAATTATTAAATTAATTATTTTGTGTGCAGGTTCATAATAGTCTTTTTAGCTGCAGCTGATGACAAGAGAACTTAGAAATGTTATAGGAGCTACCAGAAGGCAGCCCTGGTAAGCAAACCTTCAGGGTACGGGCACAAGTCAATTGGTAGTGCCAAAACAGGTAAAAAGGCGAATAGCTAAATTCTGAGCTTATCAAATCTAAGCTGTAAGCTAAGCCTTGTCTCAAAAGGACATTAAAACTGGAAAAAAGAGATGACAGTCGAATACTCTATTAGACTGTTTCAATGACCGGAAATTCCAAAAAATAAAAATGTTCAAGTTTTGTTGCAACCAAACTGATTTAGAATAGAATAAACACAGGTTATTGACGGAATATATAGTTACAAATGTATTTTGCTGACCGTTAATAAACATGGAAATTTTTCTCGTATAAAGATAAAAATGTATATATTTTAATAACAGTCGTCTCGTAAGAACTATTGCTAAGCCTTTAAATAGCAGCTAATCACAGTTCTCTGTCATAGTGTATAAATCTATTTCTTAGAGTTAAAAACAAATTGTGTAAATATTTTAATTGCAGTTTAAGACTTATCAGATTAAAAGTCTTGCTGGATTGATTTAAAATTTGTACATAGAATAAACAATGCAGTGTTTAAATAAATTGTAAGATTACATAGTTATTGTCTGTTTTTAAACAATTAAGTTATGCATCAACATAACTTATGTCAGTATAAACTATATATAAATATATTAAATTGGTATTAGAAAAAGAGAAAAAGAGTACCGTTCTGTTTTAGAAAAAGAGAGTTATACCAATTTTTAGTTTAGCTTTGTGAGAAATTAACTTGAAAAAAATGCTTCTTGTGTGGTTATATTACTACAAAGTGTCTTAAAGTAACTTTTAAAAATTTTAACCAATGTTTATGGTAGTTGTTCTTTTCAAGGTTTGTGACTTCTAGTCAATGTATAAATCAGCGGTGTTGTTAAAAAAAATATTCTGTATTAATGCTTTACTAATATGAGTGTTTAATATGGTATTTTGAGTGTTTAATAATTAATAATAATTTTAATATGTAAAAAATATAAATACAATTAAAATCCAACCAGAAACGGAATGTTTCTATTTTAGCGGCACATTGTATTTAGAAAACGACTAAAAAAATAATTAGCCTCTTACTTAATAAAAAAAAATTATTTGTATATATTAGTGTGTAATTTTTTCCTTATGTATACAAACGTTAATGCTTTGTTTGTATGCTGATATCAATTTCTTTTTCTTTAGATCACAGACCTAGTTTTTTTTAAAACCTATTTTTGGTTAATTTTTGCCGATATCAACCAAATTTGGATGCAACTTCAGCCAATTTCTGGTGCTTTGCAAGAGCTTGTAGTTAGCATCTCCCAAGATAATCTTTCTATCCAGGACCGATACGTTTACCTTGTCCGAAATCAACGTCAACAGAATCCAATATTAAGTGAGAATTTACTGCTAATTTATTGACTGAAAGTGAAGCTAAATCAGTAATTGTCAATGCTTAAGATGTAAAAGCAAATGGCTTATAGCCTAAACATTCATTAAGTTAATGTAAAATGTGAAGAAAATGTAAAGTGTTGTGTTTAAAGAAATCTGTGGTTACAAAACAAATTGTTATATGTAATTTAACCAAGGCATTTCTAAAACAAAAAAAAAATAAACGGTATATCAACCACATCACACAGATAAATTAAACTATTAATGGGAATTAAATTTAAACTCAAAAAATTCACAAAACTTTTCTAATATAAATCTAATTTAAGCAAAACCACTAATATTATGTTTAAGCCGCTTGGGGTCAAGTAAAACAGAAGATGCATATGAAGAGGGTAAAAGAGAAATTGCCAGTCCTAGAGACAGAGAAAATGAGGAACAAGGATGAATGTCAAATTGAAATCCTTCGACAGAAAAGAACATGGCCTATATTGGACCAGAAACATGACCCTAAGGAAACCCATTGAGGGTATATGCACATATTGATCCAAAGTTTGCAACATAATAGCTTGAGACGAAATTAAGTTGTTTTAAAAGTAAAATATTGAGAATTGGGACCATTCTTCTTTAAATAGGGAGTATTGTGGTAAAGCTTTCTAATTTAGTTAATTAATAATTTAGTAAAAATATATAAGACGCAAATATAAAGTTTTGAAATACCAATTTTTTATTAAGATAAGGACCATATCCTGCTAAATTCTGTTTAACGGGAAATTGAGAAATTACCACTTCCTAGCGAATACGTGGGAAGGTGTGGTTGATAAAAATGTATAAAAGATACATTTTATCGGAAGGAAAAATCTCTTACTAACTTTATGCCGGACTGACCTCTGGTCCGTTGTTTTAGAAATACTTTGGGACTTTGTCTTATCATTGTAAGTGTCTAAGTATCTATTTATATATTATTGTTGTTTTATTGAGACTTGGGGTCTACTTGGGACAGCCTGTCCCAGTAGACAGAATATATCCGATTATATTATATGGTAAATGAATAAAAGTATTGTATTTTAGACGAACTCTCTACGATCTATTTTTAGCCTCTCGAACATCCCCAATCGGTACGCCTCATTAGTTCGGTCATAGCCTAAGGCACGCTACCAAAGTTTAATTACCTTAGGGCCAGAGTTTATCTCCCATATAAAGGGAGAATAAAGGCAGATACGACTACACCCCCAAAATACCATAAAATTAACACGTCACAACACATCATTTCCCCAAACACATCCAATCAAAATTTTCAGATAGCCATTTTGTTCAGCGTAGTTGATTTCCAGATAGAAAATATATTTTTGAGGAGGACAATCCCCCACAACCCTTAGGGCAAGGGTCCTAAGTTATGCCCTGGGGGCATGTAAGGTTTTTATAGAAGGCGGTGTCGTAGAAACTTCAAAAAAGGCTCATTCGATTGGAAATTCCGAGGGCTAGCGCCGTTTGTAATAGTCGAACGTGATTTGAGGGCAACTAACCCCCCTCTCACGCCCACCTTTTCCCCAAACACATCCAATCAAAATTTAAGACAGCCATTTTATTAAACGTAGTTTTAATTTTTGGAAATTAGGTTTTTCAGGATTACAACTCCCCCAAAGCCCTCAGGGCAAGGGTTGTATTTTAAGGATTCTCCGAATCCTTCATGTTATTTCTTATGGAAGGGATGCTCGTATAAACTTTAGAGAGGGCTCATTTGATTGAAAATTGAAAGTTCTTGTTCACTTTTTAATAGTCAAAAGAGATTGAAGGGCAACTAGCCCCTCTATCTCCTCCACGCCCTAAATGCATCAGATAAAAATTTTGAAAGAGACAGCTTGTTAAAATGGTTTAAAGTTCTGATAACAAAAAACTCCGGTGTTGAAACGGCCCACCAGGGCCCGGGAGTAGGCGTTTTAATCTATGCTCTTGGGAATAACCTATTAAGCGGGTTTTTTAACTTATAGGATGGGGTTTTGTATGGGAACAACAGATAGGAAATCTATTATAATTATCCAATTATAAGGTTAAAATACATACTCTGTGATAGATGCAAAATTGTTTTGGCACACAAATTCCTATTAAGGTCAATTCCAAACAGTCGTGATCCCTTTGTGTCAGCAAGTGAAATGGTCTAAACCCCCTTATTGGAGCTATTTTTTCAATCCATTCATTGTTGTCAATCGCTGTCCACAAGTTATGCAAGCTGTCTATTGTTCATATATAAGGTTTTTATCAAAGAGGTAATCGTGTAGACTTTGAAAAAAGCCTCATTCCATTTAAATTGAAAGTTCTAGATCCGTTTTTTAAAGTCAAGAATAATCGGACAGTAAGACCCCCCCCCATGCCATAAAAACTTGAAACTTGAAACTTGAAACGTCCAGTAGACGTTCTTTCCTAATGTAATGTTAATTTTTCCTTTGACGGTGGGGCCCGAGCTCTTGCTTCCGGAAGGTCTGAGAGGTGGGAGCTCATTTTGGACCTTCAAAAATGGTTTGGAGAGTTATTTGGTGAAGGGTCGAATAACTGGAAGTTGAATTGGATTTGAATGAGTTTGGTGTTTAGTACTTTTTTTTGTAGTTAAATAGATGGGGTGATTGTGCTTCCGGGGAGTTTCAAAGGAACCCTATAGTTTGGATGTTAGTGGGTAGATGTTGGGGAGGCGTGGGGTTGTCTTGGGGATTGGGGTGGGAGCCATTCTGCGTGATGGTGGGGAGTCTTTGTTTTTGCGGGTCTCAGCGTCGATTGTGTCACAGGGCAGGGTCATTTAATTTAATTTATTTCGTTTTCTTTTTGGAGTGGGACCTGATTGAGTCTGAATCTGACATCCGTTATCCGTCAGAGGCTTTCGCTTTGTCTGGTTGCGGGGGAACATAAGATGTCAATAGGAATGATTTATAAATATAGTGGACAATGGAAGAAAACATGATAATCTGTTTAATAGAAACATCGCATGATATAAAGTAAGAATTACATTGTTTTAGCAGTCTATTCTGTTTCTCATGATAGTACTTTACTATTACAAATTTCTCAAACAAGAGTTTGGGTATCGTCTCACTGCAGAAGCCTAAAACCTACTGCGTCATTGGCATTTTACTGAAAACAATTCTTTGGAATATTTTCACTTTTGCAACTTTAAGAAATCAAACATTAATTAAGATTTTAGGGAATAAATATCAGTATATGTATATTAAATTGACAATGCACATTTTTTTCAGTAAACTCATTTGAATTTTTTTCAGTAAAGTACAAATTATATTCTGGCTTTTAGAAAGCATAGGGGTTTTGAACCCTACTCACATTATTTTATGCTCGTTTCGAGTTTGACTCTAATATTTATTTTAATTTTTGTTCGTTTTGGGTTTCATTTATTTATTGATACTGATTTGGGGTAGTTGTATGCTTGGTAGATTACATGATAGTCCGGACGTCAGGTGTTGAAAATGTGAACCATACCACGACGGAATGGGGCTGCTACGAGAATTAGCCTACCCTCCATCCCCTAAATTGACCATGTGGATTGAAAAATTCCAATGGCACTTGCTTGCGAGTGGTGGAACACTCCAAAACTTGACATTTTATTATATTTTGGTGTTTCAGGCAAGAAAATGCATGTTCCACAAAGTTTGAGTTGCAGTTTTCCGCTCAAATAGAAATGCCTAGAAGCCATAAAATGTTTTCATAACAAACTAACACGATTAGTTACAAAAAAAGGCAGAGTTAAAAAAAAATGGCAAAACTATATAAGTCTTGAACAGTCTTGGAAAGTAAAAACAAAATCAAATTGAATATTAGATATATAATGATATTAATTGTTGAAAGATCCATCAGTTCAAGATTTTTTTTTCACTGTAAATTTTATTTTCATTTTCAATGCTGTAAGAACTGGAAAATAATAAACTTTTAATAAATGAGTAATTCGTTTTCAGTGAAGCACTAATGACGCAGAAAGCTTTAGGTTTTTACAGTTAAAGAAGGGGGCAGTATCAAAATTTTGCTTGTAGTGAAACTATATTTGTCTTGACCAATCTTGAAAAGAACTGATAAATTAAACTGAATATTTGATCCATAATGATATTAATTGCTAAAAGCTCATCAGTTCAAAATGTTACTGTAATTTTAATATTTATTTTCAATATTATGTACAAAAGAAAACATTTGTAATATAATTCGTTTTCAGTAAAGCGCCAATGACGCAGTAGGTTTTAGGCTTCTGCAGTGAGACGCTACCCAAACTCTTGTTTGTAGTTATTTTTATTCGATTCAAACTTGATTTGCATATTCAATTTAAGTTTCACTCCTTTTAAGATTTATTTATTCATTTACATTAATATATATTGTATGTTTGTTCGCATTGATTGTTTATTTAATTTCTGTTCGTATTAAGTTTCATTTATACTTCAATAGGAAAATATTTTTTTTTGTTTTAAGCTTGATTTCCATATTAAATCTAAGCATTACTCGCTTTAAGATCTATTTATTCATTTATATTATTACTTGTTGTATGTTTTTTGCTATGATTGTTTATTTCATTTCTGTTCGTTTTGGATTTCATTTATTCTTTAATAGTAATTTCTTGTCGCTTTGAGTTTGAATTTTAACAGGTATTTGTATCTCCTGAGCTTAAGTTTAAAATGGCCTTTACTTTTCTTTGAAAAACTTATTTTTCGGAAAGTTTTTTTAATTAATTTTTGTTTGTTTTTGATTGCAAAAAGTTTCAAGTTTTATGGCCTGGGGGAGGAGGGGTCTTATTTTCCAATTATTCTTAAATTCAAAAAACGGATCTAGAACTTTCAATCTAAATTGAATGAGGCTCTTTTCAAAGTCTGTACGATTACCTATTTGATAAAAACTTTATATATGAACAATAGACAGCTTGCATAACTTGTCGACAGCGATTGACAACAATAAATGGATTGATAAAATAGCTCCAATAAGGGGGTTTAGACCATTTCACTTGCTGACACAAAGGGATCACGACTGTTTGGAATTGACCTAATAGGAATTTGTGTGCCAAAACAATTTTGCATCTATCACAGGTATGTATTTTAACCTTATAATTGGATAACTATAATAGATTTCCTATGTGTTCTTCCCATACAAAGCCCCTTCCCATAAGTTATAAACCCCCTTTAATAAGTTATGCCCCAGGGTATAACTTACAACGCCTACCCCTGGGCCCTGGTGGGCTGTTTCGAAACCGGAGTTTTTTGTTATCAGAACTTTGAACTTTTTTAACAAAATGTCTATCTCAAAGTTTTTATCTGATGCATATAGGGCGTGGAGGAGGTACAGGGGCTAGTTGCCCTTCAATCTCTTTTGACTCTTAAAAAGTGAACAAGAACTTTCAATTTTCAATCAAATGAGCCCTCTCTAAAGTTTATACGAGCATCCCTTCCATAAGAAATAATATGAAGGATTCGGAGAATCCTTAAATTATAACCCTCGCCCTGAGGGCTTTGGGGGAGTTGTAATCCTCAAAGAACTAATTTCCAGAAATCAAAACTACGTTTAATAAAATGGTTGTGTTAAAATTTTGATTGAATATACTTTGGTGAAAATTGGGCATGAGAGGAGGGTTAGTTGCCCACGAGTCACTTTCGACTAATGAAAACGGCGTTAGGCCTCGGACTTTCGAATCGAATGAGCCTTTTTTGAAGTGTCTACGACACCGCCTTCTATAAAAACCTTATATGCCCCCAGGGTATAACTTAAGACCCTTGCCCTAAGGGTTGTGGGGGATTGTCCTCCTCAAAAATATATTTTCTATATGGGAATCAACTATGCTTAACCAAATGGCTATCTGAAAATTTTTGTTTGGTTGCGTTTGGGGAAATGATGGGCGTGGGGGGGAAGGGGGCTAATTACACTCCAATCCCTTTCAACTATTAAATAGAGCACTATTTCTTTGAATTCCAATTGAATGAGCCTGTTTTGAAGTTTTTACGACAACGCCTTCTATAAAAACCTTGTATGCCCTCAGGGCATAACTTAAAACCCTTGCCCTGAGGGTTGTAGGGAAGTATCCTCCTCAAAAATATATTTTCTATCTGGAAATCAACTACGCTGAACAAAATAGCTTTCTCAAAAGTTTGTTGAGATGTGTTTGGGGGAATGATGGGCGTGGGGGGGCTAGTTGCGCTTCCATCGTTTTCGATTATTAAAAAGGGCACTAGCCCTTTAATTTTCAATCGAATGAGCCTGCAATATTTTTTCTGATTTCGTGTGTTTTCGCAAGAAAATAGCTTGTTTTTAGCAAACTTAGCCATATCGAGTTGAAACCCTGCATAAATATCTTAATTTAAGCCAAATTGAGTAGGTGTTTAAGGAATATTGAACATTTTTTATGAGTGTATGTGTTTTCGCAAGAAAATATCTTGTTTTTATTGAACGTAGCCATACCGAGTTTAAACACTTCATAAATATCTTCACTTTTAGTCTAAGTGCATATGTACTAAAGGAACATTGAACCTTATTTCTGAGTTTGTGTGTTTTATCAAAGATAATATAGCAAGTTGAAGTAGAACTTTTTATCTTCCGTGAAAATAATCACAAATATGGCATTAATTTTCTATAACCCACCGAAAAATTAGAATTGAACTTTAAATTTCTTTATGTCTTTGTGAAATAAAGAATTGAAGTGGTAGATTTTTGTTTTCTCTGGAGAAATTAGAATTGAAGTGTGTTCTTTGGTAGAGTTCAGAAGAGAAATTGAACTTTTATTGACTTCGTTGAGAAAATTTTAAATTGAACTAGAACTTTTTATCTTCCGGGAAAATATTCACAAGTATGGTATTACTTTTTCTATCTTCCATCGAAAAATTTAGAATTGAACTTTGAATTTCTTTATGTCTTTGCGAAATAATGAACTGAAGTGGAAGATTTTTATTTTCTCTGGTTAAATGAGAATTGAAGTGTGTTCATTGAGAAAATTCAGAAGAGAACTTCAACTTTCCTTGACTTCGATGAGAAAATTTAAAATTGAACTAGAACTTTTTATCTTCCGTGAAAATATTCACAGGTATGGTATTACTTTTTCTATCTTCCACCGAAAAATTCAGAATTGAACTTTAAATTTCTTTATGTCTTTGTGAAATAGAGAACTGAAGTGGAAGATTTTTATATTCTCTTGTGAAATTAGAATTTAATTTTGTTTTTTAGTAAAATTCAGAAGAGAACTTGTAAATTCATTGACTTCTTTGAGAAAATTTTAAATTGAACTAGAACTTTTTATCTTCCGTGAAAATATTCACAGGTATGGTATTACTTTTTCTATCTTCCACCGAAAAATTTAGAATTGTACTTTAAATTTCTTTATGTATTTTTGAAATAGAGAACTGAAGTGGAAGATTTTTATTTTCTCTGGTGAAATTAGTATTGAATTTTGTTCTTTGGTAAAATTCAGAAGAGAACTTGAACTTTTCTTCACTTCGTTGAGGAAATTGTAAATTGAACTAGAACTTTTTATTTTCCGGGGAAATATTCACAAGTATGGTATTGCTTTTTCTATCTTCCACCAAAAAATTAGAATTGTACTTTAAATTTCTTTATGTCTTTGTGAAATAAAGAACTGAAGTGGAAGATTTTTGTTTTCTCTGAGAAAATTAGAATTGAAGCGTGTTCTTTGGTAAAATTCAGAAGAGAACTTGAAATTTCCTTGACTTCAGTGAGGAACCTGTAAATTGAACTAGAACTTTTTATCTTCCGGGAAAATATTCACAAGTATGGTATTACTTTTTCTATCTTCCATCGAAAAATTTAGAATTAAACTATAAATTTCTTTATGTCTTTGTGAAATAAAGAACTGAAGTGGAAGATTTTTATTTTCTCTGGAGAAATTATAATTGAAGTTTGTTCTTTGGTAAAAATCAGAAGAGAACTTGAACTTTCCTTGACTTCATGGAGGAAAATGTAAATTGAACTAGAACTTTTTATCTTCCGGGAAAATATTCACAAGTATGGTATTACTTTTTCTATCTTCCACCGAAAAATTTAGAATTGAACTTTAAATTTCTTTATGTCTTTGTGAAATAAAGAACTGAAGTGGAAGATTTTTGTTTTCTCTGGTGAAATTAGAATTGAATTTTATTCTTTGTTAAAATTCAGAAGAGAACTTGAATTTTTCTTCACTTCGTTGAGAAAATTTTAAATTGAACTAGAACTTTTTATCTTCCGGGAAAATATTCTCAAGTATGGTATTGCTTTTTCTATCTTCCTCCGAAAAATTTAGAATTGTACTTTAAATTTCTTTATGTCTTTGTGAAATAAAGAACTGAAGTGGAAGATTTTTGTTTTCTCTGAAAAAATTAGAATTGAAGCATGTTCTGTGGTAAAATTCAGAAGAGAACTTGAACTTTCCTTGACTTCATTGAGGAAATTTTAAATTGAACTAGAACTTTTTATCTTCCGTGAAAATATTCACAGGTATGGTATTACTTTTTCTATCTTCCACCGAAAAATTTAGAATTGAACTTTGAATTTCTTTATGTCTTTGTGAAATAGAGAACTGAAGTGGAAGATTTTTATTTTCTCTGGTGAAATTAGAATTGAATTTTGTTCTTTGGTAAAATTCAGAAGAGAACTTGAACCTTTCTTCACTTCGTTGAGGAAATTGTAATTTGAACTAGAACTTTTTATCTTCCGGGAAAATATTCACAAGTATGGTATTGCTTTTTCTATCTTCCACCGAAAAATTAGAATTGTACTTTAAATTTCTTTATGTCTTTGTTAAATAAAGAACTGAAGTGGAAGATTTTTGTTTTCTCTGAAAAAATTAGAATTGAAGCGTGTTCTTTGGTAAAATTCAGAAGAGAACTTGAACTTTCCTTGACTTCATTGAGGAAACTGTAAATTGAACTAGAACTTTTTATCTTCCGGGAAAATATTCAAAAGTATTGTATTACGTTTTCTATCTTCCATCGAAAAATTTAGAATTGAACTTTAAATTTCTTTATGTCTTTGTGAAATAAAGAACTGAAGTGGAAGATTTTTATTTTCTCTGGTGAAATTAGAATTGAATTTTGTTCTTTGGTAAAATTCAGAAGAGTACTTGAACTTTCCTTGACTTCATGGAGGAAACTGTAAATAGAACTAGAACTTTTTATCTTCCGGGAAAATATTCACAAGTATGGTATTACTTTTTCTATCTTCCACCGAAAAATTTAGAATTGTACTTTAAATTTCTTTATGTCTTTGTGAAATAAAGAACTGAAGTGGAAGATTTTTCTTTTCTCTGATGAAATTAGAATAGAATATTATTCTTTGGTAAAATTCAGAAGAGAACTTGAATTTTTCATCACTTCGTCGAGAAAATTTTAAATTGAACTAGAACTTTTTATCTTCCGGGGAAATATTAAAAAGTCTTATCTTACTTTTTCTATCGTCAACCTAAAAATTTAGAATTGAACTTTAAATTTCTTTATGTCTTTGTGAAATAAGTAACTAAAGTGGAAGATTTTTGTTTTCTCTGGAAAAATTAGACTTGAAGCATGTTCTGTGGTAGAATTCAGAAGAGAACTTGAACTTTCCTTGACTTCATTGAGGAAATTTTAAATTGAACTAGAACTTTTTATCTTCCGTGAAAATATTCACAGGTATGGTATTACTTTTTCTATCTTCCACCGAAAAATTTAGAATTGAACTTTAAATTTCTTTATGTCTTTGTGAAATAAAGAACTGAAGTGGAAGATTTTTATTTTTTCTGGTGAAATTAGAATTGAATATTGTTCATTAGTAAAATTCAGAAGAGAACTTGAACTGTACTTGACTTCGTTGAGTAAATTGTAAATTGAACTAGAACTTTTTATCTTCCGTGAAAATATTCACAGGTATGGTATTACTTTTTCTATCTTCCACCGAAAAATTTAGAATTTTACTTTAAATTTCTTTATGTCTTTGTGAAATAGAGAACTGAAGTGGAATATTTTTAGTGTCTCTGGTGAAATTATAAGATATTTGTGGTATGTTTTAATAGTCAGATGAGAACAAGTACCTACCGAGACTAAGTTTATGAACTTTTAATATTATAGATATATTTTAATTTTACGTGAAAATATTCACACTTCTTGGCTTACTGTTTATATATGCATCCGAAAAATTAGAATTTTCCTAAAAATTTATTGATTACGGTTTTTAATAGATAACTGTAGAGTACGAGTTTTATTTTCTCTGGTGTAATTAGAATTGAATTTTGTTCTTTGGTAAAATTCAGAAGAGAACTTGAACATTTCTTCACTTCGTTGAGAAAATTGTAAATTGAACTAGAACTTTTTATTTTCAGGGAAAATATTCACAAGTATGGTATTTCTTTTTCTATCTTCCACCTAAAAATTTAGAATTGAACTTTAAATTTCTTTATGTCTTTGTGAAATAAAGAACTGTAGTGGAAGATTTTTGTTTTCTCTGGTGAAATTAGAATTGAATTTTGTTCTTTGGTAAAATTTAGAAGAGAACTCGAACTTTACTTGAATTCATTGAGGAAAGTGTAAATTGAGCTAGAGCTTTTTATCTTCCGGGAAAATGTTCACAAGTATGGTATTACTTTTTCTATCTTCCACCGAAAAATTTAGAATTGAACTTTAAATTTCTTTATGTCTTTGTGAAATAAAGAACTGAAGTGGAAGATTTTTATTTTCTCTGGTGAAATTAGAATTGAATTTTGTTCTGTGGTAAAATTCAGAAGAGAACTTGAATTTTTCTTCACTTCGTTGAGGAAACTGTAAATTGAACTAGAACTTTTTATCTTCAGGGAAAATATTCACAGGTATGGTATTACTTTTTCTATCTTCCATCGAAAAATTTAGAATTGAACTTTAAATTTCTTTATGTCTTTGTGAAATAAAGAACTGAAGTGGAAGATTTTTATTTTCTCTGGTGAAATTAGAATTGAATTTTGTTCTTTGGTAAAATTCAGAAGAGAACTTGAACTTTCCTTGACTTCATTGAGGAAATTGTAAATTGAACTAGAACTTTTTATCTTCCGGGAAAATATTCACAAGTATGGTATTACTTTTTCTATCTTCCATCGAAAAATTTAGAATTGAACTTTAAATTTCTTTATGTCTTTGTGAAATAAAGAACTGAAGTGGAAGATTTTTATTTTCTCTGGTGAAATTAGAATTGAATTTTGTTCTTTGGTAAAATTCAGAAGAGAACTCGAACTTTCCTTGACTTCGTTGAGGAAACTTTAAATCGAACTAGAACTTTTTATTTTCCGTGAAAATATTCACAAGTAAGGTATTACTTTTTCTATCTTCCACCAAAAATTTAGAATTGAACTTTGAATTTCTTTGATGTATTTGTTTAATACATTTCTTTAGTGGTGGATTTTCGTTTTATCTGGAGAATTTAGAATTGAAGTGTTTTCTTTAGTAAAATTCAGAAGAGAACTTGAACCTTTCTTCACTTCGTTGAGGACCTTGCACATTGAACTAGAACTTTTTATCTTCCGTGAAAATATTCACAGGTATGGTATTGCTTTTTCTATTTTCCACCGAAAAATTTAGAATTGTACTTTAAATTTCTTTATGTCTTTGTGAAATAAAGAACTGAAGTGGAAGATTTTTGTTTTCTCTGAAAAAATTAGAATTGAAGCGTGTTCTTTGGTAAAATTCAGAAGAGAACTTGAACACTTGAACTTTCCTTGACTTCATTGAGAAACTTGTAAATTGAACTAGAACTTTTTATCTTCCGGGAAATTATTCACAAGTATGGTATTGCTTTTTCTATCTTCCACCGAAAAATTTAGAATTGTACTGTAAATTTCTTTATGTCTTTGAGAAATAAAGAACTGAAGTGGAAGATTTTTGTTTTCTCTGAAAAATTTAGAATTGAATCATATTCTATGGTAAAATTCAGAAGAGAACTTGAACTTTTTTTATCTTCTGCGAAAAATTTGGAACAGTATTTTAAATTTTTCATCTCTTCGAGACAGATCTGAACTAAAGTGGAAAATTTTTATATTATTTGGAAAATTAGAATTGATTAAAAACTAATTTCTTTTTCATTGAGAAAGTGGGTGAAAAAGATAAGTACTTCACGTTGGAAATTGGGTTTAGGAGGGACATTATGAAAGTAACTTGTTCTAAACGGATATAATAAAGCAATAAAAAGTGTTAAAAATGGAGCGGGGGTTCTTTGGAGGGGTCCGGGGAGGGCGTTTGGGGATCCAGGGGCCCTTGAGGGGTGGAGTGGTCATATGGGAGCCTGGGGGGACCTTTGGGGACCGGGGTGAGCCTTTGGGGGTCTGGGGAGGGTCTTTGCACGTCTGAGAGGGTCCTTGAGGACCGAATGGTCCTTTGGGAGCCCGGTGGACCTTTGAGGACCGGGTGAGGGCCTTTGGGGGTCCGGGGAGCCCTTGAGCACCGATTGGGCCCTTTGGGGCCCGGTGGGTCCGTTGGGGGTCTGGGCGACCCGTGAGGACCTAGGGAGGACCTTTGGGGTCCGGTGGACCCTTTGGGGGTCCGGTGGTCCCATTGGGAGCCCGGTGGACCTTTGGGGACCAGGTGAGGGCCTTTGGGGGTCCTGTGGGTCCTTTGGGCGCCTGGGGGCTCTTGGAGGCCGGGAGGGTACCTTCTGGGTTGGGGTAGTGTAATGGGGGCCGTTGGGGAGCCCTGGGCGCCGGGGGTGGGCCTTTGGGGCCGGGGGGTGGGCCTTGGGGGACGGGGGGTGGGCTTTTGGGGTTCTGGTGGACCTTTGGGGACCGGGGAGGGCTTTTGGGGCACAGGGAGGGCCTTTGGGGCACATGGAGGGCCTTTGGGGGTCCGGGGGCAGTTGGGGACCGGTGGAGGGCCTTTGGGACCCCGTTGGTCCTTTGGGAGCTCGATGG
>NC_142813.1:41251327-41329602 GCF_049724085.1 Artemia sp. Qi Xiang Cuo | reverse complement strand
GAAGACATCTATTTTATTCAGCATTGTTAAAAAGTCCAGTAAGTATGGCTTTGGGGATGTCACCCCTCTGATTGATGGGATTGTACCCCCCTGATTCCTGGATTGTACCTTATGACATGTGCAAGAATTACTGATTGGCAAAAGGCTACTAAAAGAAGTGAAAATGCTGACACTCATGCCGGATCATACCTGTCAAGAGAAACTCTCGTAGGAAGATGAGCTTTAAGCTCCCACAAGAAGTTTTTTACTCTTTACAAGCTCCTATGACTTTTGTGCTTTCACACTAGTTCATTCTGTATGGATGTACTAAATGAATCTTATTCGTTTTCATTATATTCGATGTTAACTGACCACTTTGAAAGAGGTTTACAAGTCGTAAAAAAACTAGTTTCTGAGATTTCAAGATGGACATATTACGGACATATTATAGACAAAATATGGACATAATATGGCTAAAAAGGACACATTTTCAGATGCTAAAGGGACATATTCATTGTCCAAGAAATTGGCAACCCTATTTGCAGGTGGTGTCAACCATTATTTTCGAATCGAGGACTAGCTGGATTTGGCCTTTTATTTATTTGCTCTTGTTTCTTCTTTTTCCTTTCCTTCTGTTCTTTTTCTTCTTCTGGTGTCCCTCACATCAGTTTTATGTAGGTATGGTGTCAACCTTGCTTTCTTAGATTGTGTTGGTATGGTGTCAACGTTACATGGTTAGTGGATTTTAGGATGAATTTAAAACTTTGTTCTTTTTTTATTTTATAACTAGCTTAACCGTCAAGCGTCGTTGCGACCTGAAAAGAAATTGAAAGAACATCCCCCCCACCACTTTGCCCCTCAAATGTACCACTTGGAATACTCTCTCCCACAGAAAATCACCTGCAGTCCCCGTGGAATTTTTTTTTTAAATTTATAAGTATTTAAGAATTCCCTCCCATCCCATGAATATGTTCCTGTGAGCTATTCTCTCTCTGAGAAATCCCCCCTCCCTCTCATATGGAAAATCACCCCTAAGAAAAATCCCATTCTGACAGTTCCCCTTCATCGAGGAATCTGAAGATTTTATGGGTGAGAGTTTTGTGGAGAGAATGTGGTTCTTGATGGTCAAATACCTAAAAAATTTCTCTTATAGTTTTTATCTATAAATAAAATATTCGATGTTTAAGACTGTCGGTAAATTGATAAAAAGACAAGTGAATCAAGTAAATAACCCCATGTTACTAAAAAGGGATCGTTGATGGACATGGCTAATTTGTATAGGTTTAGATGTATTTAATTATCAATTGATTGCTCGAAGTTTAAAAATATGTAAAATTTTGGAATTCTAAAAACTTGCTGCAAATATTATTTCTTTGTAGGTAATCTTCTCACTGCCTTATCATTACCTGGGAATTTTGAAAACTACCACTTGCTGCAAGCCCTGATGAAAAGTCTTCTAATTCTTGAGAATGAAGCTGCTCTGTATTTAACACGAGTTGTGACCCAACTGAATGAGAGATTGAAATTTGCGGTGCAAGAGCACGATTCAACCCGAAATAAAGTGAACGATAAAACTTTTTTGTACCACCGAAATATTTTCGAATCTCTATGTGCAGCAATCAGGATTGTCTTCATCAGGATGGATGCCTCAATCAGGATGGATGCCTTTGAAAATCTTCTTTTTCCTGTATTTCAAGATATTATTCAAGATATTATTACACACTAGGAAAAGCGACGCAATAAGTAGATTACAAACAACAAATCAATTTTAATAAATCTTAACGTAAAACCTTAACGCAGAACACACAACTGAAAAAAAATAACAAAAAGAGGCCTCAAGACATTACCCTCCTCCTTAAAAAGGCATTACCCTTCTCCTCCCTCCAACCTCCTCCCTAAAAAGACCTAATTGCAAAAAAACTTAATACTATATTAGCACCTTGCATTTTACTGAATTTATAAAGGCACATTCTAGTTCCCTATTGTTCTTCTTGTTTTGATGTTTATGATGGGAAGGCAGTTTGATCTTCGTCAGTATTTATGTCTTCTTTATGGGGAGCAGTTGATCAATGATATCGTTTATTTCATTTGTTTAGGCAAAAAATACGCTAATATTATCAACCGACTAAAATTCTAAAAATTTTACAGAATTGAAAATCTTATTCTCAAGTCTTTCAGATTCAGATTACACTTAAATACCCTGAAAGAAGAGCACTTTGCTCATACATTAAAATTAAAAAAATCACGCAATATCACTTTGGAATTATTGAGAAAATTAACTGAGGTTTTTTTTTTTGGGGGGGGGGGGTGGTTGTTTTGTTTTTTTTGACGTTGAATCCTTGATGATGTAGAAAATTTTATTTTATTGCTTATTGTCGGGTGATAGGAGGATCGCTGTTTCGTGTGGACTGCCGGTGAGTTGACTTCTTTTCCTTATAGATTTGTAAATTAGACATTGTTCAGTATTGTTTATGCCAAGTTTCAATATTAGTCTTTTATTCTATGTTGTTTCCCAAATAACGGGCCATTGAGCCCTTTGGGATATTGTTTTTGTTATAGTTATTTATGGAAATAAATGGAACTTGAACTGAACTTGAACATATGATAGAAATTTACAGTTTACCTTGGAAATTCAACTTGGAAATAGAATACCGTTCCTAGATGTGTTAATTATTCGTAGCAGAAATAAACTGGATTTCACTATTTACAAAAAAATCAACACAAAACAATAGATATTTTCATTTTAAATCAAACCACCCCCACAAGTTAAAATAGCTGTTGTAATATCACTTGTCAGTCGTGCCCTAAACATTTGCTCTAATTCCAACATCACAAGAGATCTAAACTTTATTAGGGATATAGTTTTTGGAAATGGGTATCCCATTTTACTAATTAATAATACAATTAGCCGTAGACTGAAAAGACACTCCCGTAAAATCAATGGTATTTTACCATGCAAGAATCACGATAAGCACTTAAATATAATCTACCTTCCATACATCTAAAAAATCACTACGAATTAAAAAACAATAATCTGTATGTAGTATTTACTATAATTTCAAAATCATGAATTTCCTAAACTCTGGTAAAGATAAAACCCCAGTTACTCTCCAAAGAGGGGTTTATCAAATACCATGTGACTGTGGTAAATGCTATGTAGGTAGAACTCACCAGAATTTAGAGAAACGCCTACAACGGCATAAAGATGATATCACCAAAGCTTTATAATCTAATATTGCTAATGTTTCCTTTTATTCTGCTTTAAACATCCATGTATTTGAAAACCCCAGCCACAAAATAGGCTGTTCGAGAAGCAGTTGAAATCAGACATAAGATAAATAATAATATTTTTTTAAATAGAGACCTGGAGGAATACTCACTAAATACTCAATACACAAATTTAATTAAAAACAATCTTAAAAATGTAAAAAAACAACTAGTGGACATTAACACAGAACCAGTCTCAAATAAACCTTTGAAGTTAGCTGCCGAAAGGCAAGATTAGCAGTGAAAGCTTGTGTTTTTAATTATTTTTCTTTCATTTTAACGAATTTCCTTGTTTTACCTCACCTTATTTATCAGTCCTGGTTGAATTTCACTAAAGTAAGAATGCTGGGGCTATTTTAAAATTTTCATTTCAGTTTTAATGGTTGCATGTTATTGTTAGTCTCTTTTCCTTTATTTATTTATTTATTTGCTGAGGATGGTCCTTGGACATAGCTTATAGAATTCCACTGTCTTGCAAAAAGAGTTCCCTATTTTTCTTCTTGTTTTGATGTTTATTATCGAACAGTAAACAAAGAAACAAAACAAAATTCACAAAGACAAACAAACAAAAATACAACACAATAGGTATAAAAAAAAGAAAAAAAAAGTTATGAACCAAAAATACATGAATTTACGTACTGGAAATTCCCGATTGGAATACAAAACTCCCGGCAGTACCACATCCCTACTATTTATACTACTGTTTTCCTTTATGATAAATTTATTATAATGATATTATTTATGATAAATTCAGCAACAAGGAAAAGTCTGATAATGGAAAGATAAAGAGTTAACATGAAAATATAGGAAACAAAAGTGAAAATCATGTACTTACTAGTTGACCCCTTCGAGCACATATTTCTTTACTGTTCAGCTTTAAGTAGGCTTGAATAAGCCTAGCAAGACCAAAAACGTTGGCAGAACTTTTCCATAGATGTGGAGATAGTAGACGAAGAAACAAATCCATGTACACATCTTGAAATAACACATCCCGAATGACGGGGGCAGTTTCATCAACTGGATTCCAAGACTGCCAGTTAGGCATGAGTAGCTTAACTTCAGGTACTATCAGCTGCTTATGAGCTGCATGTTTACGCTGCTCTAAAAACAGTGCCAACACTTGGAATACAAATGTCATTAAATCTGAAAAAAGTACATGCCAAAATCGGAATTTACAAAATAGCTTGTTTAGAATTGCATGGCATTCATTCATAAATATAAGACGCTTAGCGATTAATACATGGTGTTTAGTCACTATGGCATCACGTTTCGTCACTAACATGCTGAGTATGTTTCAAGATTCAAAAAGTGATCTATCTTTAAGAAGGATAATTTCAGGTTAGATTACACCTTCAGAATCAAAAGTTCTAAAATTTGCTATACAGCTTCAATTTCTCGTCCTGCACTTTTTTGTACACGTGAGTTTTCTATTCAGAACAAAGAACTCGATTTGTAGAGGTAGAATATTCACTTGATAGAAATGGGGGGGGCAAACGGAGAAAAAGCCTTTTCATGGTCACCATGCCAAATATTTGTATAGTATATTATTATAGTCGGCTTCTGTGTTTGATTGGCTTCTATAGCCACTTGTATTGGTGAGTGCTACATGCGATGGAGAGGCGAAGGCACCAAAGATAGGGGAGGGGTATTTGAAGGGACAAATTTATCCAAGTGGACTGGGAAGAATTTTCCTGGGCCCTGTCAGGCTCAAAGGTTGTTTTTGATGGAGTATATTACTTACCACCTTTACTTTACATCCCCTAGTCATTAAAACAGGTTTTTGGCAAGGTCCAATAACATTTAAAAAGCTACAACAAATTCTACCATCAATCATTTTTCCTAATACAAATGCTATAAGCAAAATTAATTCAGAAAATATTGGTGTGCATAATTACAAGGATTCACGAGTGACTTAAAAGTCAGTTATACGAGGGAAGGGAGGCCTGGCCTTACCCAATAAAGATGCTCTTACAACTATTTAATTTCCAAACAAATGGACCTTCTGTTGTGGCCCCCGACGTAGTGCCTTCAGTCAAAATGATATAATATATTTAGGGATTCAATTTAATATACTTTGACAAAACCATATTGTAGTCTTTTAGGTGGTTGAAAAAAAAACTCACATTGCAGTCAATACAGATGCACTGGTAATTTCTTTAGCCGGCCTAACAACCTTGTTGAATCCGAATCATATTGTTTTAGTGTGTCTCAATGCCCCCCTATTTGGAGGGGGCATCTACCCCCTTTCAAAGTTTATACGACTACCCTTCCTATAAAAGCCTTATACAGTCGACTCTCGCTAACTCGAAATTCACGGGGCCACAATTTTTTTTCATCGTTACGTATAGTTCGACTTCCGCATAGTTCGAGCTGTAGAGGCAAACTAGCACTCAAGATTTACCGGTAAGTTTCGAAACTTACTCTTACCGAATAATTTGCTGGTAAATTTGGTAAGTTACCACTTAAGTGGTAACTTTCAAATACTCATGAATTTAAAAGAAAATATTCTCTCTTCTCTGAAAGATTGAAAATAAAAAAAAAATTATTTTTGCATCATTTTATTTGTTTATTTCTTACTTCATTTACACGGGGGGAAATTCTAAAAATTGCAATTTAGGCTTTAGATAATTCTTTTTAAAAGATAATCAAAGATAAACTAGAGCTGCTGTAACTGCTGCTCCTCCTCCTCATCTGGCGCATATTCAAAAGCTATGTCTGGCAGGTCATCTTCCACCAGACCATTTCCACTATCACGTGGCAGTGAACTATTGATAAAAAGACATGATGGCAGTGTGAACATCCCTTCCATCCCTTCACGTCGATTTCGAAGCATTTTTGAAGCTGCATGGCTATGCTCATTTTTTTTTTTGCTATTGATTGACATACCGACCATGAGAATTTTGTTCGCTGTTTCATGCTTTATGTGGTTTCTACCCTAGGTCTGTACTAGTCCATAACCTGAACAGAGTCTGATGCAGGATGCTACGGGAACACAAATTGTTGAGATTTTTACAGCCACTCCCGTAAGCACCAATTTCGCAAAAAAAGAAACATCAACCCACCAACAAGCTGCTGATTCGACAGTCTTTGCAGTATCAAAGTACAATGATTTGGAAAATGGACCACTTTTGGAGATGTGGCTACAGAGTTCTGTGTTCAAGACCCCGACAAAGTCAGCTTCAAATCTTTCGTTAACTGAATCACCAACCTTCCAAAATTGGTAGAAAAATTTGTCAAGCTCAGTAATTCGACTTACTGCATCCGTAAACTCATCTTTTGTCAATTAGTTTGCACCAAAAAGCGCATCAAGTAGAGTAGCTGCAAAGCTGCAGGGCGGGTGGCATATCATATGCAAATATCCTCCTATTTTCTATGTACTTGTGGATTTTTCTTTCCTCGGCCTTTGAGACTGGCAAAATGGTAGATCCCAGCAAATTTTGATAGATAGTTCTGGGCTGATAGTTTTGCCAAAAAGTGCAATCTGCTTTTCTTTAAGGACAACTTGAGCCATATGATGAGACCCGACAAATGTGATGATCTTAAAGATATTATTGACACAGTGGTCTAAGCTTTTCATAGTATCTCAGACAAGTAGATTCAAAATGTGAGGGATACACCCAATGGTTTGATGGTGGGGATATTTTAGCTTCAATAACGAGGTATAAAGTTCATTTACACTAGATTATCAGGACAAATGGCGTCAATCCCTATCATTGCATTCCTGTCTCTAGTCATAGCAGGGCAGGAAACTTTAGAAACTCGTTCCAGTTCATCAGGCTACAAACTGCACAGTGTGCCGCTTGAAATAGGCACTAGGGTTGGCACCGTGATTGGGTGATTTTCGAGGAAATCCCCGAAAATTCGAGAATAGTGGAAGCCCTGCTTGAAACATCAAAATCTGTTGTTGAAGAGGTAATCGTTCGGAAAAACGCAGCGTTTTGCGCATTGCTAGACTTTTTTCTGGCTCAAATCCATGCACTAAATTGTGAAATTTATTCAAAACCGCAGGGTTTTATCCATCATGTAGTCTTACCTTTCAGAAAAATCTGCAATAATTTTACATTTATAAGATCCGATATACCAAACCTCCTGTTTTGATACCTTTTTCGCATAGCTTTTATAGAAGAACAACTGATGTAAAAAAAAAGAAAACTTTTTTAGGCTAGCTTGCACCAAGCAGAATAAAAGCTGGTAACATTAGCAGTTTAACAAATCAAAAATCTGATGTGTTTTTTTTACCCGATACTAAAGAATGCAATAAATCATGAAAAGCATTTGATAAACATATGCAGTGATGGACGGATAGAGAGCATGGAAAAAAAAACTAAATACATTGAGGCAGACTTGAATAAAATCGTAAAATGAGATAAACAGTCAAAATATTGGCAAATGCCAGGACAAGTATCCATTTGAAAGCCAAGATTCCAAAGAAAAGATTCAATTTGATTTTATGGAAACCTCCTTATAACGACGCTTCGTCTAGAAATAATAATAAATCTAGTGGGATGATGGAAAAGATTTATGTTTGGGCACTAGTTGCTGCTGTGTCACAATCACAATACTAGAGTAGAAGAGATTGGGCGGAAAAATTTCTTATTAATAGGCCTTACTATTCGTATTACAGCCAGATATATAATTCACTGATTATTTATTATGTAAAGATAGCCAGTCTAAAAATTCGAGTCAAAGTCACAAACTTACCAAACTAAATTGATTTCTGCTATGAATGTCTTATTTATTCAGACTGACTGACTCATCGCGTATCCCCTTTTTTCTTTTTTACTCAGGCGGGAAATGACAAAGAGGTAATCCGACAGAGCGATATTGGAATAAGCTCAAAGGGGTATGACTCATGTATTAAGTCTAATGAAAGAATTTATTTACGATAGATTTTAGTGAAGTGACAGCTATCTTAGGGATGGATTTATTTCATTTGAGAACATTTTTGTTCATCAAAAACTTAAACTTACCACTTAAGAAACTTACCAGTAAGTCATGACCTAAAACTTACTATTACCGGGTAAGTCACCTAGTGGTAATTTACCGTGTGCTAACTTGCGTCTTACACACGAAGGTAAACCAAATAAGAATTTGAGTTACAGAGGCACAAAATCACTAAATTTACTCCCTACAGCCGCAAAAAATTTAAGAATAACTTTATTTGTGTATAATAGACTTGACATATCAAGACTTTACTTTCAAATGTCATGACTTGACTTTCAAATGTCAATAATAAATTTAGTTTGCTAGGAAATAGGCAGCTGAATATTAACCGAATCTAATACAAAAATACGTTACACAAAATTAATACATATCAAAGTTTATACGTTGCAACCTCCATACAGGGATTTATACTAACATATGTCCATTGAAAAGGCTTCGAGATCCGTCGGTAAACTTCGACTTGTGGAGGTAAAGTAAAAATAAAATGACGACTCGTCTACTGAATTTCGAGTTATAGAGGCAATTTTTGGGTCACTTCGATTTAGAGAACTAAAAAATTAAGGCAAAACTATTTCGAATTTTGCATGGTTTTTTCTTCGACTTAAACAAGTTTTTCAAGGGGATTGAAAATAATTCGACTTATTGCGAATTTCGAGTAATCGAGTTGTCGGGAGCCGACTGTATCTTAACAATGGGCAAATTTTATGGTTTACAGCTCTTACCCAAGGGACTAGAAGGGGGATGTGAAGTCCAGAGGCAGAGTTTTTGGAATATTTTCAACAAAATACCTTAATCATCTTAAATCGCACTTTCTAGCAATATGGATCTCAAAATACGGATACCAAATTTTGATCGGATGCATTTAGGAAAAAAGAGGGTAGGGGGTCGTGGCGTGAATGTCTTTGCGCCCCCAAAAATATTATTTATATATTTATATATATATATATTATTTATATGTATTTATATATATATATATATATATATATATATATATATATATATATATATATATATATATATATATATATATATATATATATATATATATATATATATATATATATTCACTGCTGGGCAAAATTTTGTGTACATTTCAGTGTGATTCTCACTGTCGTTTGTTTCATGCCATTGTCTTTAGCTGTTGCGATTCTCACTGTCACTAGCTTTCTAATCAATACATTAAAATGATTAGTGCTATGTACAAGAATAACACTGCTGCGTTTAAGGTAAGATATGAAGTTAGTAGCTGGTTTTCGTATTAAATCAGGACTTAAGAAGTGTTGTGTTCTATCCCCCTTTAAATGGATCATCCTGATGGACTTTGTCTTAAGGAGCACAGAAAACAAAAAAGGAGAACACGGAATCAAATGAGGAGGAAAAACAGCATTTCTGATCGATTTGGGCGTATTATCGGCGTAATACCTTAGATTAGGTATTTTTTTCAAGACCACACTGCTTGTCTATGACAAACAAATAAACATTTAAATGGGAATAAGTCCATTTATTAGACAGTTAAAACAGATACAAAAGTCTGAATATTTTGATCACATGTACAGCGATCGTAATCAGCAGAAATACTAAAGCACTAAAATTAAAACTAGCGCTATAAATATGTATAAAATATATAATAAAATTAAATGTATAAATATATAGAATTAAAACTGTATAAACATGTTGGTGTTAAATTTAATGTTTAGGTATTTCTGCTGATAATTGCTGTACATGTCTTTGAAATATCCAGAATTTATGTATCTGTTTTCACTGTCTAATAAATGGACTAATCCCCGTTTGAATGTTTATTTGTTGATCGGTTGGGGTGTTGAATTTGTGGCAGGGTTTCCCTTTAATTATTACTACTGAAGTATGCAAACTAGGTCGTCATTTTAATTGAGCGATTATAATCACACCATTAGTCAGAATCCCGTGCGAATGCTGTGTCGTTTACTAGGCTATAATTTCCTCGAGGGGCGCCACTCCTCAAGTGGGAATAGAGTTGACAGCAAGGTCCCCAGTCTTGCAGATACCCCAAAAAGATCGAGGCAGCCCTTTGCAGAGGCGGTTGTCCATAGATTTGGATCTTACGCCCTGTCGTAGTTGTCCTCCTATAGAGGATCCTCCCGTGATGATGTTCTGCATCACTATGCAATTTAACCCATTACTGGGAGAAGGTTTGCAACTCATGGGACTTGTGGACAAACCAGTGGGCCCTGTTGAGTGTACATTTGAGAGGCCTCCTTCCTCCTCCACCTGCATTTATGACCCTGGGCGGGTGTAAAAAGGGAGGCTTTGAATAGATAGGGATGGAGGAGGAGCGTGCGTAGCTGTGTTGGCCTCAGGCGGCTTGGTGCTGTGGTGAGTTATTAGTAGTAGTAGTAGTAGTAATAACACCATAAAAGGTTGAAAAGCAAGAAAATTTGATTAGGTTGTTTCAATATCTTTTCATGTCAGACATAATAATTTTCCTTTGCCGGATGGATTTCAATTTAAATTGACTTTCAATTTTACCAAGAGAATCCACAAACAGCTTTTGCTTTTGTAAGTTAATTTGAACAACAATTACTTACCAAGAATTTTTAGTGAGATTACTGAAAAATTTCATAGACAGTGTATGGAAGCGCCTTGTTCATCAATAACCTTGATTCAATATTTTTTGTTGGGTGGTGGAAAAAACGCCTATATTTTGACTCCCTTAAGATACTATTTCTTTTTTATTCCTAAAATGTTTTTTGGCGTGTCTATATAACTACTGCCATTATGAAAACAGTAAAGAATTTATAAGTGCAGTTAGTGGAAGTGCATGTGAGCGTGATGCAGAGGTGTATTTAAGCTTACCTTCGTTCTTCTGCAAAATAATATCTTGAAATACAGGAAAAAGAAAATTTTCAAAGGTATCCATCCTGATTGAGGCATCCATCCTGATGAAGACAATCCTGATTGCTGGGCATAGAGATTCGAAAATATTTCGGTGGTACAAAAAAGTTTTATCGTTCACTTGATTTTGGGTTGAATTGTACTCTTGCACTGCAAATTTCAATCTCTCATTCAGTTGGGTCACAAATCATGTTAAATACAGAGCAGCTTCATTCTCAAGAATTAGAAGACTTTTCATCAGGGATTGCAGCAAGTGGTAGTTTTCAAAATTCCCAGGTAATGATAAGGCAGTGAGAAGATTACCTACAAAGAAATAATATTTGCAGCAAGTTTTTAGAATTCAAAAATTTTACATATTTTTAAACTTTGAGCAATCAATTGATAATTAAATACATCTAAACCTATAAAAATTAGCCATGTCCATCAACGATCCATTTTTAGTAACATGGGGTTATTTACTTGATTCACTTGTCTTTTTATCAATTTACCGACAGTCTTAAACATCGAATATTTTATTTATAGATAAAAACTATAAGAAAATTTTTTTTAGGTATTTGACCATCAAGAAGCACATTCTCACCCACATTCTCTCCAAAAAACTCTCACCCATAAAATCTTCAAGATTCCTTGATGAAGTGGAACTGTCAGAGTGGGATTTTTCTTAGGGGTGATTTTCCATATGAGAGGGAGGGGGGATTTCTCAGAGAGAGAATAGCTCACAGGAACATATTCATGGGATGGGAGGAAATTCTTAAATACTTATAAATTTAAAAAAAAATCCACAGGGACTGAAGGTGATTTTCTGCAGGAGAGAGTATTCCAAGTGGTACATTTGAGGGGTAAAGTGGTGGGGGGGGGGGATGTTCTTTCAATTTCTTTTCAGGTCGAAACGACGCTTGACGGTTAAGCTAGTTATAAAATAAAAAAAGAACAAAATTTTAAATTCATCCTAAAATCCACTAACCATGTAACGTTGACACCATACCAACACAATCTAAGAAAGCAAGGTTGACACCATACCTACATAAAACTGACATGAGGGACACCAGAAGAAAAAAAAGAACAGAAGGAAAGGAAAAAGAAGAAACAAGAGCAAATAAATAAAAGGCCAAATCCAGCTAGTCCTTGATTCGAAAATAGGAAGTTATGGTTGACACCACCTGCAAATAGGGTTGCCAATTTCTTGGACAATGAATAAGTCCCTTTAGCATCTGAAAATGTGTCCTTTTTAGCAATATTATGTCCATATTTTGTCTATAATATGTCCGTAATATGTCCATCTTGAAATCTCAGAAACTAGTTTTTTTGCAATTTGTAAACCTCTTTCAAAGTGGTCAGTTAATATCGAATATAATGAAAACGAAAAAGATTCATTTAGTACATCCATACAGAATGAACTAGTGTGAAAGCACAAAAGTCATAGGAGCTTGTAAACAGTAAAAAACTTTTTACTGTTTTACTGAAGAATTTTACTGCTTTCAATTCCAAGAAATCAAAGTTCAGGCCACATTTGAATATACTGGGCTTATTTAAATGGTTATAAAATAGGTCTGGTACACGCCCTGGAAATACCCACCCAGACCGTGCACTATCCAGTAGGAAATGCTCTACCCAGTCACCTCATCCCCCCCTACCCCATTCAGAGAAAGCAAAGAATCAATGTACGAGTATCATGAGGAGAAAAATCAACATGCAATAAGTTTCACGAACAAAAATCAGCACTCAACAAGGTCAATGAACAAAAATCAGTAGGTAACAAGTCCCATGAACAAAATCAGTTTCGAGAGGAGAAAAAAAATCAATGTACAAACTTCATGAAGAGAAAAAACAGCATGCAACAAAGTTTTACAAACAGAAATCGGCAAGCAATAAGTTCCATGAACAAAAATCAGCACGCAAAAAGTTCCATAAGAAAATAAGCTTCAAAATGAAAAAAAAGTCAATGTACAAATTTCACAAAGAAAAAATAACAATGCAATGAAGGTTCGCAAACAGAAATCAGCACGCAATAAGTTCCATGAACAAAAATCAGCATGCACAAAGTTCCATATAAAAATAAGTTTCACAATGAGAAAAAAAAATCTAACTTCACTTCTTTCCAATTGAATTGAATTTCCAATTGAATGAGCCCTTTTTCAAGTTTCTATGACAAAGCTTTCAATACAAACCTTATATGCCCCCAGGTATAACTTATAACCCTTACCCTGAAGGCTGTAGGGGGAGTGTCACCCTCAAAGATATAATTTCCAGACCTTTCAACTACTTTGAACAAAATGGCTATCTCAAAATTTGATTGGATGTGTTTGGATAAAGGGGTGTTAGTTGCCTTCCAGTCACTTTTGACTATTAAAAACGGTACTACCCATTTCAATTTCCAATCAAATGAGCCCTTTTTGACGTTTTTACAACAATGCTTTCTATAAAAACCATATAAACCCCCAGGGCAAAACTTACAACCCTTGCCCTGAGGGCTTTGGGGGGGTGTCATCCTAGAAGACTTAATTTCCAGAACTTTCAACTATGTTTAACAAAATGGCTATCTCAAAATTTATATTGGATTTTTTGGGGAAAAGGTGGGCATGAAAGGGGGGTTAATTGCCCTCCAATCACTTTCAACTATTAAAAAGGGCACTAACCCTTTGGATTTCCAATTGAATGAGCCCTTTTTCAAGTTTCTAAAACAAAATTTTCTATAAGAACCTTATATACTCCCAGGGCACAACTTACAACCCTTTCCCTGAGGGCTGTGGGGGAGTGTCCTCCTCAAAAACATAATTTCTATCTGCATATCAACTATGCTGAACAAAATGCCTATCTCAAAATTTTGATTGGATGTGTTTGGGGAAATGTGAGCATGGAAGGGGTGTTAGTTGCCTTTCAATCACTTTTGACTATTAAAAAGGGCACAAGTCACTCAAATTTTCAATCAAATGAGCCCTTTTCAAAGTTTCTACAACAACTCCTTTGATACAAAGTGTCCTGGTCTAAAACCAAAAAAAAAAAAAAAAAAAAAAAAAAAAAAAAAAAAAAGGAAATGTTTTCATTATTGACTATCATTGCTTTAGTTTTTGTTTGGTGATACACTCACTCCAAATGTTTTGGAGAATCTAACTAATTCTTTTAAGGCAGAGTTTAAGTTTTCAATTACTTCATTATTGCTGTCTCATGCTTCCCAAATGGTAAGGTCATCTTCAAAAGTTGCTAGCCTTATACTCTCACTTGAAAATTCGAGATTGGGTAGAAATAGGAGGAAAAGAAGTGGGCTAAGTGGCAATCCTTGCAGTAAACCCCAATGGAGCCTGCAAGTAAAGGAAGTATCTGCATTGATCTATTGATCAACACTTTGAATGTTCTATCATTCAGGAGATGAGAGATGAAATAGACAAATCTGTCTGGGAAATCCATTGTCTATAAAATCTGACATAGGTTCTTCTTTAATATTTTGTCAAAAGCACATTTGAAGTCAACAAATGCTGCTACAAGAATCTTTTTTTTTTACTTTTAGCACTAAATATCCTCATGCATAGCAATACAATCAATTGTGTTGAACCCTTTCCTAAAGTTAAACTGCTGTTGTGGAGACAGGCCATTATGTTCACAAAACTATTCAAGTCTTTTCTTCTTTAGCTTTACCATAATTTTGCCCAGAACAAGTAAAAGCAATAATACACCTTTAGGAAGATAGTCTTTCTGATGGTTTATTCATTTTTGTTGCCTGGAATAATTATTGACTTCTTCCAGATCATGTGAAAAGTACTCAGCTTCCAGGATTTGTTATATACATCCATTAGGGCTTTTCTAAATGTTGGCTCTGAATTTATCAGCATCAAATAACTCGTTTCATTCTCTCCAGATGCAGAGTTCCCATCAACTTCCTCCAGGGCTTTGGCAAGCTTTTGTTCTGTAAACAGTTCCATAAGCTCCTCATTGGCCTTTGTTTGGTTATGGAGTTTGCAGACATACAGGGTGAGATGGGGAAATTAACTTGGGGCTGGTTGCTGGAAACAATTCAAAAAGCCATCTGCTTTATGTTGGTTACTTGTAAGGAGAATATTATTATGCCACAATGTTGGTATAATACCATCCTTTGGATTTTTCCAGCGATTCAATTGATGAAGCTTTGGACATTTGACAGTGGGCTGTTAATGTCTAGCTTATTTGAAAAATGCTTCTATATTGATCTCTTTACAATCAAGACTACCTTTTTCACTTTAGCTTCGGCTCTATGGAAACATATAAGATTTTCAATTTTCTTTGACAGCTACTTTACAAATCATTATTCCACCAGACCTTATTTGTCTTACTAGATGTGTGCAATGTAGGCTGGTTGGAAGATCTTGGTATGGAGTCTAAATTTGTATTATTTAAGATAGTGGTTATGAGTTTGGCTTTTCAAACCTCTTGAAGAACCTCTTCATAATCTGAATTTCTTAAGATATGTTTGAACTTTTGCCAATCAGCTTTATTATAATTGAATCTAATTGTAGAATGGTCTGTCTGTAGATGTTATACACTATGGATTGTTACATTTGGAAGAAGATAAGCTGGTCCTATCTGTAATTCTATTGTTGAAAACTTCCCTGGGACCTCTAGAACTACTTTTTCAATGCACTTTCCTGTTGTTTGACTGATCTATATCTTCCCATAAGTGACTATGGGCATTAAAATCACCAAAAAGAATCATGTTTTGCATTCATGGGTTTTAACAATGGTGAACCAAATAGCATGATTTTTATTTCTGTGATCCTCTTTTAAAAGGATTTTACTCCATTTTAGAAATTTGTGCAAAAAATGCTTTCAAAAGTATCAATTTCTATTAGGCTAGGACTAATGGAAGTAAAAATAAGCCATTCTTGACTCAGATACAAAATAGTTTGTTTTCTTGTAAGGCATTGTTTTAGAGGCATTTATAAGCTTCTGAGTACTGATTACTTTTAAGTAATCAGTACTCAGAAGTACTGATTACTTTACTGATTACTTTAGGGCTGTTTTAAGCCCTACAAGGGTCTTATGATGAAACTTGGGTAAAATTTTAATTTAGCTACTTTTTGCTATCTTCAAGAAAATGAAAGTTTCAGTAGTAAATTCAGGGCCAAAAAATACTCTGAGGACTGGTGAAATGCTAATATCACCTCTATCCAAATTAGACCCACCAAATTACTACCCTATTAGTATTACATCCAAAGTTCGGAAGAACTTCTGGAAAAGGAATAGGCCTAGTAAATGCTGCTATTGTCAGACACCTCACCTCTAACAATCTTATTATGCAGAGTCAGCATGGATTTAGATTGGGACAATCTATTGACACAAATGGATGTGTACAATTTTGTTGGTTCTAGGCATTTACCCCTCCCTCCAGAATATACCCCCCACCACGGATAATATCCCCCCTGTGGAAAATAAGGCTTTCCAAATTTGAGAATTTTATTTCAGTTGTTTTTTTTGTTTTTTTGTGGGGAGAAGAAATTTTGGTAGGCCTACTTATGTTATACACCACTCACTCAAGTTTATGCTGTGCAAAACTGAGAACAAACCAGTTTCTTTCAGCTTAGTGTGAGGCAAAACAAAGACAAGCAACAGAATAGATGGGAAATTTATAATTAAATACATAAATTTGAGAGCTAATTTACACACAAGGGGAGGGAGGTAAAGTATTTGGACAGTTTGGGGTCAATATCTACAAAATCATATTATTGAGTTAGGACAAAAGTGAATACACCATTCGATGCCTTTTTTATGCTGATTACAAATATAATAAGCATTTCTATAGGAAATGAGTTTCAGCCCCCCCCCCCCCTATAGGCCAATTCAGGGTTAGGTTAGGTATAGCCTATATAGGGGGTAGGCTAGCCGCCTTTATGAAAACCAGTATTCAAATAATCTGTTTTGATGTAATTTAACACCACCCTTAACATTCTCTGAAAGCTTTTCATGAATGTCCTCTGTTGTTCTGAACAGTTAAGGTTAGGCATATAGGCCCTAAGCAAGGAACAAGTTTTCTCATTTTGTTGGGTTTTTCTTAAAGCCAGTCTCCATTTGGCAGATTCTGCAAATTTTGTTTCAATGAAGACTTCTTTTATGGCTCTGTATTGGGAAATAAACTTAATAAATGATTACAAAACCAGCAAGTGCTTTCCAGTTTAATTTTATTTTTAATCCTGAGCAGGATGAAGAAGATCCTTGAATTGCCACTTGAAATCCCTAATAGCAGGTTATTTTCAAAGGGATACAAGTGAAGGAACATTTGATTTTTCAAAGAGATTCAAAATTGAGTGGTAAAATTGAAATGGACATACCACAACTTGTTGAATGTCTTTTGTGAACTATAGTTTTAGCTTATTCACCATTTGAGACACCTGAGGCAAATCGTGCAATGAGATTTCAGGGTAAAATTATACTGTAGCTGCTTCACTTTATTCCTAGCTACATTACAGAAATAGGCCTAGCCTGTGTATGCATTTACCAAGTTTCATTCACCTTCCTCAACTAGCCTAATTTCCATGACATACACTAGCTCCTCATCTACTATTTCACTGAAGTCTCCCCTCCTGAGGTTGATCCAAAGATAACCCCCTCCTTGAAATATAAAGAGAGCCTATACAGTAAAGCTAACAAAAAATGAAATTTTGTCGTCAGTGTTCTTGGTACAAAAACAAACATGCAAGTTAGAGGGAAACAACACTTGAGAGACTAGACTAGCTAATTAAAAATAAAAGATATGAATACAAAAAAAAATATACTAGGCCTACAGTACCAGCTAGAAAATGGGCAAAATTACAGCATGCAATACGTACAAAAGGAGGAATAGTAAAATAATTTCAGTGAAATTGCGGGGACCATGCTTGCCTTTGAATAGTTCTAGCTTAAATTATCATATACTTTTATATGAGGCATTTTCTTCTATAAAAAATGGCTTAAAAGACATTGTATTTATTTTTCTACCTTTATTATTTGTTAGAAAGTAACATTTTCATATATTAGAAATTAGGAAAGCACACATTAGGATATATTAGGATATAATCATATATTAGGAAAGCACAAGGAGGAATCACTAAGCTCAATGCCATCTAAAGTATAGTAACAAACAACATATATGGGATGCTTTCTTGCTATGCATCTAGAACCATTAGAAATTTCATGTTGGGTTGGTTAGCTTGAATAAACAGAAAACCCATAAACATTTTCCTTTTGTTATGATGTTTGAATGATGTCATCCAATTATATCTGAACCGTATGCTCGAAAATGATGGCCTTCAGTTTTGTTCAGTTGAGATGTAAATCTTGATTTTAATCTGTAAATACTCGAATGCAGTAAGCAAATCACCAACAGAAATAAATAGGTACTATTTGGAAGATAAAGATGGCTTTAAACGATTGTTTGTCTGTTATTTCAAGCAAATTAATGGCCCTATGTCAATTCTAAATTCTTGGTCAACCTTCTTAAAAGCCGGTCTCCATTTGGCAGATTCTGCAAATCTGTTCCACCAATCTGCAAATTTTAATTTAATGGAGACTTCTTTTCCGGCTCCGTATTGGCAGTTTGCAGATACTAAAACCTTCGACTTTTCTTTTTCTGCAAGATGGCAGATTCGCAGAATCTGCCAAATGGAGACTGCCTTTAAGCCCATAGGTGGGCGTGCCATGTTTGCCTCTCATTCCAGGCAATCTAACGGTCCTATGTCAATTTTAAATTCTGTGTCAACATGCCTGAGACTCTAAACAGACGTGCCTTTCCAAGAACTAACAAACAAGCATTTGTCCAATAAGAGATTCATACTTACTCCCGCCATTTACCCGTGCCGCAACCATTTAAACATTTGCCTCTGCAATTACTTGGACTAGCTGTCTTGGCTTTTCTCTTTCTACAATAAGCCATGTCTTGATGCAACCTACTGCAAAATACTTGATAACTTCAATTCAAGTCGAATCGAAGTCGCTTCAAGTCGAGAGAATTTGTTGTAAAAGTTGGTTTTCTCGCCATTATTGTACATTGTTTACGTGTTTCTATGGTTCATTCTTCTGTTTTTGCTGGATTAATGTTTTCCTTTTTTAGTAGTACATTTCACAAATCGTAGAACAAATTCTCACTTATAAATACCGTCGACTTTTTTTCTACCTCAAAATGGATTCAGCGAAAAAAAATCATATTCAATACTTGAAAAGGTTCTGAACGAAATTATCAATAATTAACTTTACCTGACGAATTAAGCACAACAAATACCGTTCTTTCTTACAAAGAGTAGAGATAATTAATAGTGTAAGGTGGTTTCTGGCTTAAGGAAAAATCTAGTTTTTTCAAACACTATATTATTTCTGAAGTCTTGCTCATTTTCTACTTTTAACTGAATCTGTAAAATCAAAATCGTTGCCATTACTACCAAAAGCTCCCAAAATTACCCATGCCCGTTCTTTGCTGGCTCTGGCGTCATCAAAAGCTAAGTGCTGCTTAAGACTAAGCGAATTTTTTGATATGATCCCAAAAATCGACACGCCTTAGGGATGAAATTAATTTCTGCAGTAAACCATTTGCTATCAAGATGAATTTTCGTAGAGTTGTCATTCCGAAATCACCATTAAAAAAAAGAATTTTTTTTCACGGGAAAACCAAACAGAACTGTTTAGTTTACTCGTCCGTGCCAAATTTTGTCATTATGTAAAACAGTGTAAATCAAAGTGATTTTGTAGCAGTACTCAAATTAGCAATGCTATACCATTCTCTTCTCCTTATTATGCCTTTCCTTTTGGAAGAGATGTGGTTTGCATGAGCTTTTTCCTTGATTAATTGAAATTTTGAAATTGAATAGTTTCTACTAAATAAACAATGTGTATCTAAATATCTTTATTTAGCATTATGCTAGTAAACTAAGATATTTACTTAAAATTTTTCGTATTTTGGGAGAGCCTGGTTTCCTTAGTTCACCTGCTAGAACCACTTATGTATGCGTATGATTTCTTATAGGTGGAAAAACCCCAAATTGTCCATAATAGCTTACATGTGAGAAAATCAAAACACTGGCTAATTTAACATCCATAGCCATACCTGCGTAGCGACAGGGAATTTTTCAGTCTTATGATTAGTCCAACTGCCCTCTTAAGGTTAGTCCAAAGGCCCCCCCTTTCCCAAAGAAAAATATTTGTCTTGAAAATTTTCTTTTTTATGGTTTTGGCAACCCTTTCAGGGCGAGGTGGTCTTTAAATAACCTGACCTGGTCTTTAAATAACCTACCCTGCAAAGGTCCATTTTTGTGGACAGATATAATCTCATATTTTTTTACCTATCCCCCTTAGTTTAATTTTTAGTTACAGTAATGATGATTACCATTGCTTTCTAGGAAATATGTCTAGAGCAGCTGAAACTCTTTAAGATGACTTATTGAAATATTTTGTACAGATTTCTATTAATATTATAGATAAACAGTAGTAGTTTTCGTGGTAAATTTAGTTGGACATAGGAGTAGTCGTATGCATCTACTTATAACAGAATTACCGTTTAAAATCCTGTGTCGGGAAATATAAACTTAAGTTCCTCTTCTTGTGGCGTATTACCATCCTCTACTGGCGTTAAAAAACAACAGCAAAATACAGAAAACATAAAAGACATGGGTGCAAAACATAAAATCGTGAAGAAAACGAGGACAATTAACAGCCAGTGAAAAAATTGAAAAATTATGCAAGTATTTTTATTTGGATAATTTTATTTGCAAATATTTCTTATTTGTCGTAAATATTATTTACGACATGGGTGCAGCTAAGAAGAGAGACAAGCATGAGAAATGCTGACTCAGAAAAGTCACTGTCCTATCAGAAAAATTCTCAAAAGTGAGTGAAGGGATAAATTCTAACTGAAGACAGATGCCTATGATTCAGCTGGTCGCCCAACCCTCTTCAAGGAATTACCTTGACTGTGTCCACGGTAATATGCTATTTCTGACCAATCTCTAGTGCATACGTGTTTTCCACTAAGTAACCGTTGTAAAAACATAGATAGCTCTGTTTTATAGAGCTTGTTATATTGTTATGAATGCAATATATTTCTGTTGTTAAAAAGAGAAAATATTGTATTTGGAAAGTCAGACTGAATTATTTATTTTAGAAAGAAAAATGGAACAAGGAAAAAGGGTAAGTGCATACTGATTCTCATTCACACCATAATTTTGCTCAAAAGAATTTTTATATACGAGAATACTAACAATAGATGGCATTAATCGAAAAAAGTTGTATTTATTTTTATTTATTGAAGGCCTGTTTCCAAGATGCCAGTTGATAGTAGCGTTTTCCTATGTGGAAATAAAATTTCAAGTTACAAAATATGGTACTGTTGTATTATATGTAACACACGTGCGATGTTCTACAGCAAATCAGCTAAGAAACTATTCAAACAGGTTTCTTTCAACAGACAATTTCTATGCTGAGGATTGCAAACAGTGATTTATCACTGCGTTTACAATATGTAAACTTCTGTTTTTTGAGGATTAGGGGCAAAAAAATGTACCTAGGTTAGGTTAGATTACGTATTTAAAATAGGTTATGCTTTACCCCCCTCCCCCCTCCGATGTGCAAAATAGCCGAAATTTTTTCTAAACTATTATATTTTTACCCTATTTTGTTTTATTTCATTAGCATTAACCAAACTTCACTTCTCGCGTGTATTACAGATAATGCAACAGTAACCAAAATATTTTGCGCTAACAATCTGTCAAGGCAGGAAATGAGGTTAGCAGCTGGTTTTGTATTAAATCAGGAGTTAAGCAGGGTTGTGTTCTATCTCCCTTTACATGGATTATTTTGATGGACTTTGTATTAAGGAGCACAGGGAAGGCAATGGGAGACTATGGAATCAAATTGGGAGGAAAAAGTGTCCTGGACTTAGATTATGCTGATTATTTAAGCACCCTAGAGGAAAGTGTGAGCAAAATGAATGAACTTTTAGTGGTTTTGCAAGTTCAAGGTGCCAGAATAGGTTTGGAAATTAATGTTAAGAAGACTAAGTCCCTAAGGCTAGGAATAAGTGAAGATGAAAAGGTGACGTCGGGCAATGAAAATATTGATCAAGTGGGCAGCTTCACTTACCTTGGTAGTATGATTAGTAAAGATGGTGGGAGCAGTGAAGATGTTAAAAGTCGAATAGCCAAGGCTCAGGGTGTTTTTTCACAATTAAAAAAAGTTTGAAAGAAAAGGAAGATAAGTCTGCCAACCAAGATTAGAATATTAGAAGCTACAGTGATGACAGTAGTCAAATATGGCTCTAAAGCATGGGCGCTTCGAAAAACGGATGAAGATTTGCTAGATGTTTTCCATAGAAATTGCTTAAGGATTGTTTTGGGTACCCGGCTGACTGACCGTGAAAAACCCCAAATTGTCAATAATAGCTTACATGAGAGAAAATCAAAACACTGGCTAAGTTAACATCAATAGCCATACCTGCGCAGCGAGAGGGAATTTTTAAGTCTTACGATTAGTCCAACTGTCCTCTTAAGGTTAGTCCAAAGGCCCCTCCCCCTTTCCAAAGAAAAATATTTGTCTTGAAAATTTTCTTTTTTATGATTTTGGCAATCCTTTCAGGGAGAGGTGGTCTTTAAATAACCTACCCTGCAAAGGTCCATTTTTGTGGACAGATATAATCTCATATTTTTTGCCCTATCCCCCTTAGTTTAATTTTTAGTTACAGTAATGATGATTACCATTGGCTTTCTAGGAAATATGTCTAGAGCAGCTGAAACTCTTCAAGATGACTTATTGAAATATTTTGTAAAAATTTTTATTATTATTATAGCTAAACAGTAGTAGTTTTCGTGGTAAATTTAGTTGGACATAGGAGTAGTCGTATGCATCTACTTATAACAGAATTACCGTTTAAAATCCTGTGTCGGGAAATATAAACTTAAGTTCCTTTTCTTGTGGCGTATTACCATCCTCTACTGGCGTTAAAAAACAACAGCAACATACAGAAAAACATAAAAGACTTGGGTGCAAAACAAAATCGCGAAGAAAACGAGGACAATCAACAGCCAGTGAAAAAATTGAAAAAATATGCAAATATTTTTTATTTGCATAATTTTATTTGCAAATATTTCTTATTTGTCGTAAATATTATTTACCTGTCCTAATATCTGTCCTATCAGAAAAATATTATTTACGACATGGGTGCACCTAAGAAGAGAGACAAGCATGAGAAATGCTGACCCAGAAAAGTCACTGTCCTATCAGAAAAATTCTCAAAAGTGAGTGAATGGATAAATTCTAACTGAAGACAAATGCCTCCTATGTTTCAGCTGGTCGCCCAACCCCCTTCAAGGAATTACCTTGACTGTGTCCACGGTAATATGCTATTTCTGACCAATCTTTAGTGCATTCGTGTTTTCAGCTAAGTAGCCCTTGTCAAAACATAGATGGCTCTGTTTTATAGAGCTTGTTATATTGTTATGAATGCAATATATTTCTGCTGTTAAAAAGAGAAAATATTATATTTGAAAAGTCAGATTGAATTATTTATTTTAGAAAGAAAAATGGAACAAGGAAAAAGGGTAAGTGCATACTGATTCTCATTCACACCATAATTTTGCTCAAAAGAATTTTTATATACGAGAATACTAATAATAGATGGCATTAATCGAAAAAAGTTGTATTTATTTTTTAGTTATTGAAGGTCTGTTTCCAACATGCCAGTTGATAGTAGCGTTTTCCTATGTGGAAATAAAATTTCCAGTTACAAAATATGGTACTGTTGTATTATATGTAACACATGCGCGATATTCTACAGTGAATGTGCTAAAGAAACTATTCAAACAGGTTTCTTTCAACAGACAATGTCTATGCTGAGGATTGCAAACAGTGATTTATTATCTTAGATAAAATTAGTGATTAGATAAAATTATCTAAGTGATTTATCACTGCGTTTACAATATTTAAACTTCTGTTTTTTGGGGATTAGGGGCAAAAAAAGGTACCTAGGTTAGGTTAGATTACGTATTTAAAATAAGCTATGCTTTACCCCCCCCCCCTCCGATTTGTAAAGTAGCTGAATTTTTTTCTAAACTATTATATTTTTATCCTATTTTGTTTTATTTCATTAGCATTAACCAAACTTCACTTCTCGCGTGTATTACAGATAATACAACAGTAACCAAAATATTTTGCGCTAACAATCTGTCAAGGTAGGAAATGAGGTTAGCAGCTGGTTTTTATATTAAATCAGGAGTTAAGCAGGGTTGTGTTCTATCTTCCTTTATATGGATTATTTTGATGGATTTTGTATTAAGGAGCACAGGGAAGGCAATGGGAGACCATGGAATCAAATTGGGAGGAAAAAGTGTCCTTGACTTAGATTATGCTGATTATTTAAGCATCCTAGAGGAAAGTGTGAGCAAAATGAATGAACTTTTAGTGGTTTTGCGAGTTCAAGGTGCCAAAATAGGTTTGGAAATTAATGTTAAGAAGACTAAGTCCCTAAGAATAACTAAGTCGCTAGGAGTAAGTGAAGATAAAAAGGTGACGCTGGGTAATGAAAATATTGATCAAATGGGCAGCTTCACGTACATGGGTAGCATTATTAGTAAAGATGGTGGGAGCAGTGAAGATGTTAAAAGTAGAATAGTCAAGGCTCAGGGTGTTTTTTCACAATTAAAAAAGTTTGAAAGAATAGGAAGATAAGTCTGCCAACCAAGATTAGAATATTAGAAGCTACAGTGATGACAGTAGTCAAATATGGCTCTAAAGCATGGGCGCTTCGAAAAACGGATGAAGATTTGCTAGATGTTTTCCAGAGAAATTGCTTAAGGATTGTTTTGGGTACCCGGCTGACTGATCGTTTTTCAAAAAATAGGCTATATGAAAAATGTGGTTCAATACCGCTCTCTAGGGCTATAATGAAAGAAAGGTTGAGATGGCTAGGGCACGTTGTGCGGATGAAGGATGACAGATTGCCGAAGATTGTTCTTTTCGACCAACCGTCTAGGGCTAAACGGAAAGCAGGTCGTCCTCGTCTGGGGTGGGAGGATGTCATAATGAAAGATTTAAAGGAAATGGGAACTTTTTTCCTTATTTTTCCAGTTTTTCAATCATATTTTTCATTTTTAGGCCTATTCTCCAAGTCTTGAAAATCGTTTATATAAAAAACACCCAAGAGCCATCTAGCTAATGTAACCAAACCTAACCTAGCTTAACCTAAATTTATGAAATTTGTCTATTTGTATGTTTTTGGTAGATGGCAGTGATGGTGTTTAACTTTCATATATAGACTATTTCAAAACGGATAAATGCAGTGCAATCTGCTTATTTTCCACGATTTTGTTAAAAAAGTTGTACTACAGTGAGAATAGTGAGGAGGTAAGGGCTCCTCTTGGAAAATGTGTTAACTAGAATAGTTTCGCATAAAATGAAGTAAGAATGGCTTTCTTAACATATCTCCCTATGACCTGGCGTAGTCATACATTTATACCAATTTAATTAGCGTAGTTGGGAAAATTAGGGTATTAATGAGTGTCTGATCTTGGTTCCTGGCAGAAAAATGGTTACATATCTTGAAAAATGGCAAGTGTCACCAAACGCTAGATGACGTTGACACTTTTTCTTGTCGGCACTAGCACCAGTTTCCATTCCTATAAGTTACCCATACAAGATTTCAAACATACAAGATACTATAGATTACATTTGATAGAACAAACAGCTAAGTTCTTGGTCGTCATAAACCTTATTAAAAGATTTTTAATCCCGGATTTTCCTGATCTATAGATTTTAACAGGAGAGCGTTACAGAAAATTGTCCCTTTTTCTACGTTCCATGAGCTTTCCAGTAACGCCAACAAACAACGTTTTACTAATAAACAACTTATTAGTGTTTTAACGGTAATTACTAAGAACTATTCGTAACAATGTCATGTTAGCTCACATTAACACAATTTTTAGTAAAATTGCAAAGTGAAAACGGAGACACAGGATTGTTTAAAAGACAATATTTTCGGTGAAATCAGAAAATTTTTTACTCCCTGTTGGACGTGGCCATATGACTGTTGGACGTGGCACTATAGATATGACGGTCGTGACGTTAGAGATAAATTATTGAAAGTTATGAATAGGATTTTTTAAAAGGAGGAAGTACCTAGCGATTTTTGGAAAACTTCAGTTAAAACCGTCTATAAGGAAGGTGATTAGAATGAGTGTGGTAACTAAAGAGGCGTTAGCTTGGTTTCTGTAGAAAGCAAATTACTTAGTATGTAGATACTTTTTAGACTTAGAGATGCTGTAGACAATTTTAAAGAGAAGAACAGTGCGGTCTTAGGAAGGGGAAAGAATGTGTCGACGAAATTTTATGTCTTTGATTAATTCATAGAGTAACATTGCTGCGTTTAAGGGAATGATGTTAGTTGCTCGTTTTGTATTGAATCAGGAGTCAAGCAGGGTTTTGTTCTATCCCCATTTTTATGGATCCTCTTGATAAACCTTTTCTCAAGAAACACTGCAAAGGTTATGAAGAACATGAAACCAACTGGGAAAGTAAAACTCCTAGAATTTGACATTGCTGAAGATTTGAGTGTCCTAGATGAAGATGTTAGCAAAATAAATAATTTTTAGATTTTGAGATTTAAGGGTGCAAGAATAGGTTTGAAAATTAATACTAAGAAAACTAAGTCGCTAGACTGGGAAAAAGTGAAGGTGATGAGGTGATGCTGGGTAACAAAAACATCAATCCAGTGGATAGCTTCCTATACTTAGGCAGTATTATTAGCGAAGATGGTGGAGCAGTGAATATGTTAAAGTAAAGGCGTAGGGTTTTTTCCACAGTTAAAAAAAGTTTGGAAGAATGGGAAGATAAGTCTGTAAACCAAATTAGAATATTAGAAGCTACAGTGATGACGGTGGTCAAGTAGGTTTGGAAACATGAGGGCTCCAAAAGACAGAGGAGGATTTCGTAAACGATTTTCAAAGCAAATATCTACAAATCCTTGGGGTACCCATCTGATTGATCGTATTTCAAACAGTAAGCAGTGCTAAAAATGTGAATCTATTCTGCTTTCTAGGGCTATAATGAGAAATAAGTCAAGATAAGTAGGACACATTATGCAGATGAAGAATGACAGACTGCCAAACATTGCCCTATTTGGCCATCCTTATAGGGTCAAACAAAAGTAGGTAGTCCCCAAATGGAGTGGGAGTAGGTCATAAGGAAGGATCTATGGGAAATTGGAACTTGTTGGGAGGGTGTAAAGAGGCTTTCAATGGATTTGGATGGAGGAGGGCGTCTGCACCCGTGTTAACCTCAGGCAACTTAGTTCTGCCATGAGTTGCTGTTAGTAGTAGTAGTAGTAATGAACAAAATATGCTAGTGAACCATATTACCTCTATCTTCTATATACCTCCTGTCTCTGGTTTGCACTCCTTCAGTGTTTGGGTAGCGTTCAGTGTTTGTGGTAGCTGGCCGATGGTGGCTGTTAATATCATTTGCATTATGTCTTGTAAAAGTTGGACATCCCTAACAAAAGACTTGACTTTGGATTTTTTTTTTTTGGTTCAAAGCTCTCGTTTTCCATTCTTTTTTCTGTTTCTCAGAGCTGCAGCTAAGGTTTTTAGCACCCAGAGACGATGTCCTTTTTGCCTCCCACTTGCCATTACTACCACAATATAAGCAAATCATAGCATTGACGAAAAAAAACTCAAAGTGTTAGCAGACATAGAATCAACTTCAGTTTTTGGATAGCCTGTTTTCCCAAAACAGCTTCACAGGCCTGTAATATGCAAGGGTTGATTAAGTCTTCACGTATTGTGTATGGCTTTTTATTCTGCAAAATTTGGAGTGATATCAAGAAGAAAGCCATTAATAGGAACTTATCTTCAGCAACCATATTTTTTAAGACCCTCATTTGGTTTTTAATACCTTCAGTGTGCTCTTTGAAAATAATTAAGTGGTTTGTCAACCAAATTTTGATTGCAAGTGAATTTTAAGTATTATTGACGGTTTCACGATATAATTTCACGGTGTCATGATAAATAACATAAAGAAGCCTTGGGTTCAGCTCACTACCAGGCTCTTGAATAGATCCAAATTTCACGTAGTCCGCATCATATTTTTTTGATATTTTGCGTTTTTCTTTTCGCCTCATTTCTGAATGTTCTTTGTAATGTGGCCTGAAGAGGACTCTGGATGCTCTGGGTAAGTCTAATTCACTGATCATCTGACTATTATTGCTATTTTTTATCACTTTATATTTACTTTTCCTAAGAAGTGCAAAATTATCCCTTGTCTTTTTTCATACATTATGGGTCCTTGCTTTTTCATACTCAATAGTTTCAGGAAAATCCATTAATTAAGTAATTTTCAAATTGATAGCTTGCACTTCACTTGTTTCAACTTTGTGAACACTTGCTCACATAAGTATTAGTTTACTTTCAAAGGCCCAAGAAGCTTATGCTGGGCCACAAAAAATCAGGAACGTATATGTCTCTTAGGAACTAAATTAATGCTGGAGACTGAATTGAAAATTGAAATGGAATGAAACTTTTTCGCAGAAATTTGTTCACAGAAATAGAAAGGCATAAGGAAATACATCTAGTCATGATGTATGCTGATTCAAGAATGTGCAACAGTAGAAATCGTTCAGTACATCCTTACATAGATGAGTGTTGATTCAAGAATGTACAGCAGCCATTTTTTTTAGCCTCTTCCACTCGCAATAAAGCTTTATAATATTAAACGTAACTTTTAAATTTTAAATATATGATAAGTTTCCTTAAAAATGCTTCTTTTTTACATTCAAATACAAAAAAATATACATGGCTTAATAATGATCCTTTTTCTTCGTGGACCACCTAAACATTTTCATGGACCACCAGTGGTTTATGGACCACAGGCTGGCGATCACTGTCTTAGATGCCTAAGCTCAGATTGTCTATTATGTAGAGTGCTTTGAAGCAAGTTCCTATCTCTCTATAGTTATCTCATCTTCGTCTAAATAGGGCATATGTAAAATACCACACTCCAAAGACCTACAGATGGACCGTTTTAATCACTGGATCCTACCTTAACGTATGAGCTGTGCGATCCAGTCTATTAAAGAAAAAAGACATTCAGCTTTGCCAGCTTACTTTGTAGTGGCCACGACAAATTTCTTTTTGTTTATTAAAATTAGTAATTTTTTTTCTTGATGTGCTTAATATAAGTTGATTACCATGTAGAACCCCTTACAACAAGCTGTAGTTCCAGGGTCTAACAAATACTAATTTTTTTTTCTTTTTTTATGTACCGATAAAACTATTTTTCTCTTTCAAAAAAAAAAAAAAAAATTAATCCCCAATGGATTCAGCTCAGTGGATAATTTTGGCTCATGCAGCAATACATTTTTTTTTATCAATTGTATGGGGCTAAGACATATCTACAAAATTGCCGTATTAGCTTACTTTTTATTATGTGATATTTGTGCGCTGATGGCCAGATCAAGATTGTGTTTCTTGTGATTATTGTTTTATTTTATTTTTTAGATAGAAGAGCTAGAAATGCTAGACTATGAATTTCAGCATCTTAAGGATGACAGGGTCAGTATTCACTTTATTACTTAATTCACTTTATTATCTAATTTTATATTCACTTTATTACTTAATCCACTTTACTATCTTAAGTTGACCTGACTTTATTAACTTAATTTTATTGAACTTCCTAAGTTTCAAATGGAATTGAGTTCTGTGTGGTTGAGCTAATTGTTGGCTGAGACGTTTCGGAGCCATTTTTTTTGTTTATTTTTTTTAGCCAGTTTATTTTTTTTTTGTAGCCAGAAACTCCTACCTCGTTGCAATACAGCAGGTTTTTGAGTCTTATACTGCGATATTGCATCTCCTTTGAAGTAACCGTTGAAGTTTTTGGCAAATTATCACTTCATATGTTTTTTTTTGTACCAGTTGATGTTATAGAAATCCTTCCTAAAATTAACCCCATGAATCTTTCCGCTCCTTAGAATGTGTGTTTTGCAGATTTTAGCCGTTGCTTTAAACCACAAAACAATATTTAGCAATTATGTTAGAGTCTAAATCAAATTTCTTTTATTCAATCACTAACAACTTTTTTGAAGTTATTAAGATTTTTTTTGATTATTTAGTGTGATGTTTTCAAGTCTTCTGACGAAATGAAAACCAACCTTTGATGTTGTTAAATATAAAACCTTGTCTTCATCTACGGGAAGTTGTCCACGCGACATCAAAATAAGTAACGAATCAGAGTTAATTCAGATATGGCGGTTCTTGCCACATACCGTCAAGAGGCACCCTGATTTGTCATCGATTTTGACGGCACTTGACTAACTTTGCCTTAAAAAGGCAAATGAACATGCGGCTTAATCGTAAAAAGGAAAAGCGCCAAGAAGGCATTAATTAATGCTTTGGTTAGTTCTAAGCACGGTTTATAGAATTAGCAGTATGATCATTCCCTATCTCACCCATTATATATATATATACAAACTGGAAGAATATTCTATAATAGGAGCTTTTCTAGCGTAAAGCCCCGTAAAATTTTGGATCTGCCACTAAAATGTGTGATGTCCTTCAATTTACTGAAAATTCCCTACGAATTTTACGAAAAACACTTCTTAGCAGACATTTGGTATTTTTTTGGATAGGGCTATTGTGGCAACTTTTACCACAGCAACCAATAATTAGAACCCAAGTCCTAAAATTGGTCTCAATCAGGAACCCTTATCGCTATCTAAATTCACGAAGTGCAAAGATTTTCAAACAGAGGTGTTTATTGTTTAAAGTTATATATATATATATATATATAATATATATATATATATATATATATATATATATATATATATATATATATATATATATATATATATATATATATATATATATATATATATATATATATATATATATATATATATATATATATATATATATATATATATATATATATATATATATATATATATATATATATATATATATATATATATATATATATATATATATATATATATATATATATATATATATATATATATATATATATATTATATATATATTATTGCCCATTTCATACGAAAACAGTGATTGAAAACGAAAGTAGTCTTATCTAGAAAATAAATATCGTAGAAAATAAACATCACGACGTGAAAAAAAAGATAAACCATCCAGGGGCGGATCCAGAGGGGGGGGGCGAGGAGTGCCGCCCTATAGTAGTCTAAAGTAGCGTAATGTACCTAATTAACGCGAGTTTGCATTAATTAAACTTGCTCCTAACGTAAGTTTATCGGATCAACCTATTTTGCGCTCCCCCCTAAAAAATCCTGGATCCGACCCTGAAACCATCACCCCGAGTCCACCCGGTATTAGAAGAAAAAAAATTCCTCATTTTCACAAATTTCATCAACCCCCCACCCCCTTCTTTTAAAAAATCCTACATAGGCCATTCAGTTGATGTTTGTAAATAATAGATTAAGTCATAATTTGTATATAAATTAAGTCATACCTGTGAGATGGGACACTTGCAAACCACTTGGCTGGCTCACCAAGTTTTTTTCTGCTTTCACAATTATGAATGATACAATTTCGAACCATTTCTCATTGATTGACGCATACAGACTAACCCACTAATCCATGAATAAGCGGGAGGAGCTTTTTGTTCGCACCGAGAATGAAGACCAGAAATGATCTGCGATAAACTTACTGGATAATTCTATAAACTGTGGTTCTAAGAGAGAACTGAGTTTTCGAAAACAGAAAAAAAAACAGAAATTTAAAACGCAATTTTGTTTAATAAAGGAAAATTTTAACAGGCAAAATATTCCAAGGAGGATATATGCTCATTACTCTCATAGTTCATTGTGTATACCACGAGCCCTTACTATACGAAATTGTAACGGAACAGGGGAAGGACCTGGGTCTTTTTGACTGACTGATTTTTTTACCAGGTATTTTAGCGATCGAGAGAAAGTTTTAGATAAAGGCATGGTAAAATCTGTAAAATTTTGGTAATGCGTTAAAAAGTGGAGTAAAATGTGGCGCTTTGCTCTGCAATCTTATGAAGTCAAATGTTGCGCCGGAAATCCGAAGACATTGATCGTGCCAACAACCACCATATTAAACACTTTACCCTTAGTTTACTCTTTTACTTTTGACTCTTTATTTACCATTTTAGGTTGTTTATTATCGTTTATATGCCGTCACAGTGCACCCCGAGTAAGGTAACCAAAAAGAAACAGAAGGACTGCTGGTAAAAAAAATCTCGTGACTCAAATACTGCTAATTTTACTGGCTTATAATTTCCCAAAAGAAATGCAATTCACAAAAGAAATGAATAAATGAAGAAATCAATATACCACTTTTTATATACTTCTCTATTCAAACTGGAGTTCCACAAGGTATTTCCACCTAAAAAACTAAAGGGATACAACTCTTGCATGAATTTTCATTTTTGATGCATTTTTATACAAAAATATAATTTAAGCGGAAACAACGGTAAGAGCATCCTTCATTTAAAACAGCCAATACGATATTAAGAACTTTTGTCCCTTCTCTTCTACCCTCCACTCTTGGCATTAAAATTTAGCCTATGTTTCATTGAGAGTATAATTCGCATCTTTAATACACTATGTCGAGTCTTTAGGATAAAGAATGTGGAATGAGGGTTAAAGGAGTCAGAAAGGAGGCAGTTCTCTTCATCTATAGGATAATTTCTGGTTGTTTGGATTTTAACAGCGCTCTCCACTTTCATTTGAAGAGTACTGTTCATTTAAGTTAACAGAAGAGAAATCGCCGGAATGATTTTTTTGAATTTCATTTTGAATTTCTGAAATGATTGCGAAAATTCTTTGGTGAGCTGCATTCAATGGGCGGGGGTCAGCTGGAAAAGGTGTGTTTAATCACACTTCGATCCTCCTAATCTACAAGCATATTGCCTGTACATTACTGTACATTATTCCTGTACATTATACCATGATACCTGTGCATTATTCTGCTTCCGCCCTTTGAGAACAGTTTAGCAGACGATTTTTGGCAATTAACTCAGACATGTTAAAATGTCAGATACGACCGTATATGGTATGGTAGTAATCTGGGTATAATCCGTAGCAAGAATTAATGCCCGCGAGGTGGGAAAGATAGAAAAACGAGAGTGATTGGATAAGAGAAAAAACAATAAACGTTTAATATTTTAAAATACACTTTGAAAATATGGAGTTTACGGCTTCCCAATTTGGTAAATTCATTGACTTAGTTCTTATCGAGATTTGATTAAAGCTCCGGGGGTGATTTTCCCCTTTTATGAGAAAGGGCAGGAGTTGTTATGCAAACTCATTTTTCGGGGTTACCCTAATCTTCATAAAAGCCAAATTTTTTAAATCAGTTGAAAAATTAGAATATGTTTGATACAATTCTTGCAACTCTCAAAATTTGACGAAATCAATTGACAATGATGCTTGGCTCAAATTTTACTTGGTCTACGCTATAATACACTCCCCCATTTTTTTGGAGAGGGAGTATTTACCCATATTTTACAGTTTTTTTGCATGGTTTATTTTTCTTCTCTACATTAAATACAATCCTCTTTCCCCTTGTTATATGAGACGGGTTAAAAACCATTTCTCTTTTGATTTTTTATGGTAAACCCCTTTAATGTATTAATTTGAACGAGTTAATATTAGCGTCTTAGAAACCAATAGTACCTATAAATTAACATTGTATGCATAATAAAGACCCTGTAAAATTATCATTAAAGCCCTTTAGGTGGCTAGAAGCGCAGTCATAGCCATTAATAGATTCTTTTCTAAATACTTCTAGTCTTATTTATTACTTTCTCTGATATTCTTCATAATTCATTCTCCATTTTTGATTTATATCTATAAATGAATAGTATAATTTACATTATGATAAATTTTTGCTTTATCTTTCGCGATGGTATTGAACACCACTATTGTCCGAGGATACGGTGGGACGGAGATTTACTTTGATCTTTTGAGTCTTTAAAACCTGAAAGAAAATGAGGTTTTTTTCTAAGGCCTTTCCCATAATTTATTCCGTCTACTCTACTAGAAAGCCCTATTTTTGTTGTGCTATTCTCGCTTTTGTTCTTGCTTGTGTTATATTACTCCACTTGTGTTGTTGTATAGTGGGTCAGAAATTAAAGTATTATTTGGGTATTTTTGAAGACCACACTGCCTTTCCATGACATACAAATAACAGTTCAATATGGATAAATCCTTTCACTAGACAGTGGAGAACAATGATAAAATTCTGAATATTCCGATCACACAGACAGTGGCCGTCATTAGGAGACAATCTGATGACGATAATCTGATCATTTATATGCTGATGATGGTCGCTGTGTATGTGATTAAAATTTTAACTAATAATTGTATGTAAAAAGTATTATTATTATTATAATTTATTATAATTTAATAATTTAATCATAATTTTCCCATAATTTAATCCGTCTACTCTACTAGAAAGCGCTATTTTTGTTGTGCTATTCTCGCTTTTGTTGTTGCTTGTGTTATATTACTCCACTTATGTTGTTGTATAGTGGGTCAGAAATTAAAGTATTATTTGGGTATTTTTGAAGACCACACTGCCTTTCCATGACATACAAATAACAGTTCAATATGGATAAATCCTTTCATTAGACAGTGGAGAACAATGATAAAATTCTGAATATTCCGATCACACACACAGTGACCGTCATTAGGAGATAATCTGATGACGAAAATCTGATCATTTATCTGCTGATAACGATCGCTGTTTATGTGGTAAAAATATCCAGAGTTTTTGACATTGGTTTTCACTTTCTTATAAAAGGATTTATCACTATTTTAACTAATAATTGTATGTAAAAAGTATTATTATTATTATTATAATTTATTTTAATACCTATATTTTTTGCAGGCCGTATATAGACAACAAAGAAATAGCCTTGTTTTCTTTGCAAGCAAAAAAGTAACTGAATGGTCAGCTGTAAAACATGAAAGAGACGAGATAGCTAAAGAGCGAAAGAACAGAAGTAAATAATGAACATGTGTCTTTGATACCTTTTCATGCTTGAAATAGAGAGATGTAAAACTTTTGTGTTATCTTCGTATTTATGGTAGAAAATTAAAAAACACTGGCTCTTGGGATTAAAATTCTTTGAGTCTTGGCCTGACTCAGAACCAGAATATGAATCGCTTCGATCTGTCTTGTTTGGGTATTTTGTCTTTGGTCTTCTTGATAAAGTAAAAGAATAGTGCTGGTCAAATGGTATGACTCTCAACAGCCAAAAAGTGCCATTGTACACTTCAGGACCCCTTATCGTATGAGAGACGCAAGGGAGCCAACCATCCTGAGTTATGGGAATGATATTATACCGCAAGCTACTATAGTGAAATTTCTTGGTGTGTATCTTGACTGTTTTCTTTCTTTTAAACCCCATATAACTCATACCCGTTCCCTTGTCCTCCGCCAATCATCAATGTTATTCAGGGTTAACTCATTTCTTCCCTTAGATGTTATGCTTTCTCTTTATTATGTTTTTATTTTTCCTTACCTTTCTTATTGCTGTTCTGTGTGGGGTAGTACTAATAAATCTCTTCTCTGCTCACTTCAAAGAGCCCAAAATAGGGCAGTGAAGGCTACTTTTCTTCTACCTCATTTTTACCCTTCCTCTGATCTTTATTATGTTACCGGGAGAGCTCCGCTGGATCGTATTGTGGGTAAAAGTTACCTTTATTTAGCGCATTCTGCTTTTCTAGGTACACTTTCACCGTCTCTGCAGCTGTTTTTCTTTCTGTCAGGCTCAGGTAGGTACTCTTCTTTTTTACGTAGCTCTTATCGCAGATTCATTTTACCTAAACGATTATCAACAGCAGGTCAGAGGTCTCCTTTTTATCAATCAATTTTACTATGGAGCTCCTTCCCTCCTGATGTCCCTCTATCTCTTTCTGTAAAAGCAGTTTCTCACCGGGTCTTTTCAGCATAGTAGTTTTTTTCTCTTTTTTCTTTTTTTTCGAATTCCATCCAATCTTATATGTATCTCTTTTCATTTAATATATTTTTCTGATTTTTTGTTTTGTTTTATTCAATCCTAATTTTTAATCTCTTTTCTTCATTTAAATATTTTTTTCAGTTATACGTTAAGTTTCCTTCTAAATCCCCTATTTTCATAAATGTCTCTTGATCCATTTTTTTTTGTATATGTATGTTTTTCTGTTTTTTTTTATTTGCTTTATAATAGTGTCTTATTTTGTTTTGTTGGCCCTTTACAAGTCGAGCTTCTTGGGCGTGTAAAAACCTTACGTTTGTTATTGTTTTTTTTTAGTATTAATAAATTGATTGATTGATTGATTGAGATCTTACATGAACCATAGTTCGTCCCACTTTACGACGTCAAGGACATCCTGAATTAGGAATAGGATAAATATTAAGCTTATAAATTGGAAAATTTTTCTAGTATTAAAAGTTTGGGAGGTTGGATACACATTCACAGACACATCGTCTGTCTGTTCGTCTGTCTGGACGTCAGTCTGGTCACCTGTCTCGTCATCTATCTGGTCGTCTGTCTGTTCGTCTGTCTGGTCGTATGTATAGATTGTATGGTGTGTCTAATGTGTATGGGTTGTATAGATTCATGACTTCAAAAAGGGGTGTTATGTGTTTCTATGTTTGTTCTTTAATCTACCACTGGATATAATAGGCCTATATCGCATGCATGCTCAAATCTGAATTGTCGTAAAATGTGCTTTAAATCAGCTTAGCTTAGATGAAAGCAATGGAATTCTCCATCAGTACAAAAAAAAACAAGTTCAAGCTGTGGTAACTGGAATTAAGTAGCGAAGCAAAACTAAATTTATGCCTGACTCCCACTGCTAAATCTAAATTACAAGAAAAACATCACAGTAAGTATTCGTGACATTATCTTATTAAAGAAAGCAAATATAGTTTATAAAGACACAAATTTGAAACTGATTTTGACTGTATCAAAATGTGTCTAAGATTCGCTTAGTCTCTAATAAGCTTGTAATTCTCACAGCACGAAGATGAGACTGGGGAGATCTCAATGAATGCAAAACATTTTCCAGGTGACACCTGGAACTGGGCCAACTGGGTTGACTTAAACTTACAGGGTATGTGGACAGGGATAAGGGGAAGTCAAAGACGACATAAATTATTATAAATAATCTGTTATGTTGATTCGTTAAGCCCAAAATGGGTCCGAATAGGTTGTTTCTCCAATCGGCTTGCATCTCACTGGACATATACATTGAACGGAATGACCCTAAGAGGATACACAGTTTTAAAAAAGGTTTGGTTTAGTCGTTTCATCACACCCGAAAATAGGCCAAAAAATTTCTTATTCGATTTGCACAAGACTTTCAGGCTAAATAGACCGAATAAAAAGGATTTAATGAGGACAACAAATTTTGGAAGAACAATTTGGAAGCAAATTTCAGGACACTTAGACAGGGACAGGGTCAACATCATAAGTGCAAGAAATTAAGGACAAAACTCTGGTTGTAAGTAGAATAACGACAGACACTTCGAAAGAAACATCCTTATTTGGGCTCTAAAGATAGGGTCAATAGTCTAGAGGTAACAGCCTGATCACCGAACAACTTGCTTACATGAGGATAGCATAAAAGATGCATCATTAGTATAATCTATCTGGCATCTCATTTTCAAATACCTGCCTGAACATGATTAACGAAGATAAAGTAAACCGTTTCATTTGATTTTAAATTGGACTAATAGAATCTATGATATAGTAATGAACTATAGATGACAGCATCTATAACATAGACATAGTGTAACCGGTTGTATTCATCATATCAATGGTAATGAGTGCTTATATCAACACTTCTTTAGAGGAGACTTATGCTCATCCATGTCACAACCTCCAAGGGGTCCCAATGCCCCTCCCCCAACTTTTGCCCCCCCCCCTTTTCCTTTTTTGTACTGATTTTTTTTTAAGTTTATTATTTTATTTTATTTTTTTTACTTAGAATTTCTTTCATTTTTTTCATTTCTAAAAATGACATAAAATTTACTTAAAACAAAAAAAATCACTTGTTTCGAGATTATTTCGAGATACGAAATGGAGATGATATAGATATGTTACTCGTGATTTTTCCTGTTAGAAAAATAATGTTTGTAGTGACATTTTCTTCCTTGTTTTTACTTAGAATTTTTTGGGACTTAGATTTTGGCTGATCATCGACAGTACCTGGTTTATTGTATGTTTTCAAATAGTATTATTTTTGCACTGGGAGGATAAACACTCACATCATATTTTTTTTAAAGTGAAGACGAAAAATTCCAAGAAAGTGTGTGCACATGATAAAGTTATCGTTGCGTTGAATGCTGACAAAGGCAAATATTTGAGCTTTGAAACAGCTACTAGTGGTAAAATTATTGGAAATGTTTGCGTGCGTTGTCATGACAGTGAGAGATCAGAATCCTTTGGAGTACCGGAAAGATTCAACATTTATTATGGTGGATATGTCAGAGTAACTTTTCCAGAAAAAATTGTGCTCAGAGAGAATGCAAACAAAACCTATTAGTTGATGACAAAGACCAGTTTCTTGCTACTGCTGGTGGTAACATGTTACTTGTTGATAGATCATATTTCCATCTTTCTGGCATTAGCATTAAAAGAAAGTAAAGGAAAAAGAAAGGCCTACTGCTGCACTAATATCATAGTGCATATCTTGTGTATGTACCAGAACTGCAAACTATGTAAAAATAGTGAGGTAATAGACAGTGAAATCCATAGCAAAATAAAAAGGGCATTGGTAGACAATATCACCAAGGAATCTTTGACTCTTAGATTCACCGATCTCTTTTGACTCTTAAAAAGTGAACGAGAACTTTCAGTTTCCAATCAAATGAGCCCTCTCCGAAGTTTATACGAGCATCTCTTCCATAAAACCCATATATGCCCTCAGGGTATTACTTACAACGCCTGACCCGGGCCCTGTTGGGTTTGGGGAAAAAAGCTGTGTGTTTGTGGGGGGGGGGGGGGTCTTGTTGCCCTCGGATATCTTTTGACTCTTAAAAAGTGAACTAGAACTTTAAATTTCCAATCAAATGAGCCCTTTCTGAAGTTTATATGAGCATCCTTTTCATAAGAACCATATACGCCCCCAGGACAACACTCACAACGCCTACCCCCTGGGGTCTGGGGGACTGTGTCGACACCAGAGTTTTGTTATCTAGCTTTTGAACAATTTCAAAAATGGCTATCTTTAAATTTATAGCGGTTGGGTTTGGGGAAAAAAGGGCGTGGGGGGGGGGCAAGTTGCCCTCCGATCTCTTGACTCTTAAAAATTGAACTAGAACTTTTAATTTCCATTCAAATGATCCCTCTGTGAAGTTTATACGAGCTTCCCTTTCATAAGAACCATGCCTGCCCTCAAGGCATAAATTAGAACACCTGCCTCCGGGCCCGGGGGTCGTGTCGACACCGAAGTTTTTCTTATCTGACCTTTGAACTATTTTTAACAAAATCTCAAAATTTTCATCGGATGGGTTTGAAAAAAGGCATAATTTACGACGCCTGCCCTCGTGCCGTAGGTTGTTGCGACACCTGAGTTTTGGTTATCTGACTTTTGAACTATTTTTAACAAAATCGTTATCTAAAAATTTTTATCGGATGCATTTGGGGAAAAAGGGGCTTAGGGGGGAGGGGGGTAGTTGCCCTCCAATCTCTTCGACTCTCAAAAACTGAACTAGAACTCTCAATTTCCAATCAAATGAGCCCTCTCTGAAGTTTGTAGATCATCCCTTCCATAAGAACCATATGTTCCTCAGGACATAACTTAACATGCCTGCCCTTGGGCCCTGGGGGGTTGTTTCGTTACATGATCTTGGAACTATTTTTCAAAACGTGGCTATCTCAAAGTTCTTATCGGATGGGTTTGAGGAAAAAAGGGCATGGGGGTGGGGGGGAATAGTTGCCCTCTGACCTCTTTTGACTCTTAAAAAGTGAACTAGAACTTCAAATTTCCAATAAAATGAGCCTTCTTTGAAGTTTATACCAGCATCCCTTCCATAAAAACCATATATTCCCCCAGAGCATAACTTACAAGCCCTGCCCCCGGGCCTTGGGGGGTTGTGTCGACAACGGATTTTCGTTATATGATATTTTACCTATTTTTATCAAAATGGCTATCTCAAAATTTTTATCAGATGCATTTGGGAAAAAGGGCCTGAGGGGGGGGGGGAGCTTGTTACCCTCCGATCTCTTTTGACTCTTTAAAAAGTAAACTAGAACTTTCAATTTCAAATCAAATGAGCCCACTATGAAGTTTATACGAGCATTCCTTCCTTAACAACCATATATGCCCCAGGGCAAAACTTACAACGCCTGCCCCCGGGCCCTGGGGGCTTAAGTCCACACCGGAGTTTTTTTTTACATGATCTTTGAACTATTTTTAACAAAATGGCTATCTAAAAAGTAGTTGGGGCATTTAAGGTTCAAGCGAAGCCCTCCCCAGATTTCAAGCGCAGCCCTCTGATGTCAAGGCATCCCTGTTTCTAGTGGTCGGCTGGCAGTATTCCCGGAATTCCAGGTGTTCCAATATTCCCCCTTAGCAATTGCCATTTTTAGCACATTGTTTTTCTGGAATTTGTCCAGGTGGTCTAATATTTCATCAGTATTAATAAAGAGTTCAGCGTGTCAAACATCGAAATGGATGCTTATACATTATTGAATATTGAAAGTTTTGGTGAAATGGAACCTAGAGTGCCTAAAGTAGTAGTGGATCTATGCTGGGTATGTTATAACATTAAACAAATTCAGGTCGGAAGAACAATTATGCTTTGTGGCTAAGGTGAATATAGTGTATATACAGAGACTAAAAGACTGATTAAATGTGCTGGTAGAATATATTGAAGAGAACAATTTATAGAAGCGGTTAGTCTGTATTTGGTAGCGAGAGTGTTAAAATCGCTAGATTTGAGAACCAGAAAATCTTACGTAATCTAGTAAAATTGGAAAAATGTTTAATTTTAGATGATGCCTTTCTGGAATTATCTCTTCAAAGAAAATATTTTCTCGAGAAATGCTTAACGATATAATGGGAAGCGATTCCCTGTCTTTGGACTATTGCATGAAATTTTGTTGTCGTGGTCCAGCTTCTCTTACTCAATTTATAGATATATTAATTGAGACAAAACAAAATGATATTGAGGGTTTTGCTCTTATATACTACTTAGACGGCCATTTTGTGACCTCACTTCTCCTAGAAGACATTTTTATTGATCCCGAGTCAGTTTCTTTTTGGAAGTGAGACAGTCAACATCGAAAAATGTTTTACACATGCCCATTATGCTTATATACTTTGGGCAACTGATCATCCTTTGTGAATTGTACTATTGCTGATGATTATAATCAAAATTGTAAGTTATGCAATCCATATAAGATGCATAGAGGATATGCAGTGCAAATTTAAAAACTATTATTCCTGTCTTGAAGAGATTGGTGATTCTCATAATAGAAGATTCTTACTCTCAAATTGTCACTATGACAAATGTGATCAATGGGAAAATACTTACCCAGACATGATTGCGAAAAACCCTAACCGTGAGCTCAGTTTGTTTTTAAGATACTGGTATCGTCGTGGCTTTAATTTGTTGGGGGAAGAAGAAGCTGGTCTACGCTTCAATTGCTGGAATAATAAAAGAGTTTGGTTTTATGAAATCGCTTCTAAGATATCGGCCACTTTGATTATAATCCTGCAGACTTTTATTTGGCTGATACAGAAAGTGATTGTTCATATGAGAATTCAGTATGTGACATTGCTTCAAATAAGCAAATTGAAACACATGAATTTAGTAATATGAAGCAGAGTAGTATCATTAAAGAGGTAGGAGTTATATTAAAGAGGTAGGAAAAAGTATTTTCAACTAGAAAGTTGTTCAATTGAGTATTGTTGCTATAAACCTTAAAGAATTCCATGTAAGTATGTCCGCAACATCGAAAAATAAAATATAATAGGGCATGAAAGCCACAGCTTTTCGTTGATAGATTTTGTACTCGCTTCCGATTTTGAAAAATAGATTTTCCGCTCTGCTCAAGAAAATGGTAGGCCAAGAGGATAAAAAAATCCTATATTCTTTGTTGTTTGAAAGATACATAGCCAATGCCCCGTCTTTGCCGTTGATGGACTGCTATTAACAATAACATTGGTATTGTCAGCATGTTGAATATGCTCCAGGGAATCTGAAGGTATGCAATAGGATTTATATTTGGACATGTAGGGGTCCATATTAAATACACTGATTAGTTGATTCGTGTTCATGGTGCCAAGTCTAAAAAATACTGCCATTAGGGGTAATTTCACAAAAGGTTTCAAAATGATTTAGCGAGATTAATGCAATACTTTCCTCCAATGGCTCAGCAAAGGTACACTCTAAACGCATATTACCCGTCCGGAAAATACTCATATCTTGCGTATCGGACAGATCCAATACAATGATACCATGAGTTTTCGCAAACATTTCTTCAGTTATACCATTTTTGAATAATTTTGAATCCCGATTGAGGGACTGCATTGTCAACTAATATAGGGTCCTGTAGGATTTATCAAAGGATTTAGTGTAGAGAGGAATTCCTTTTACTTTACACACAAAAGATGAAAGTCCAAACAGTTCAAATTTATGAGGGGAATTTGTCCATGATCCAACAGCGCTAGCACTTTTTACAAAAGCCAAGGCCAATTTTGAAGGAAGTTCGCCATTGATAAACGAAGTATCAGTATTGGTACGCGTACTTGTAGCAATATGACGTTGATTGTATGAGGCAGGAGCAATTTAATATTATTTACATCGGCTCGTAATTTTTCAATTGCCAAAGCAACAGAACTCATAACTTGCTGTTTTCGTACATGAAATATTGCCGACGTGAGAAAGACTGTTACATCGGGTGCAGCGACCAGTACTTTTCGTATAATAAAAGTGTAATGTGCGAGTTGTAGCTTTATATCAATCTTTACATTGGGAGGCAGCCATTGAGGTATTTTAAATATTTTATGATTTAGCTTCCCAACTAAACGCAAATCTTTAGTTGTCGCATTTCAAAGAATATTGGTAGCGTTAGTATCGGTTTTATATTCATAACCAAGAGCATGCCCCCTCAACAGCTTATAAGAAATCGGAGTCATCAACATGAATTGTATATAACTTGCATAATCCGAAAGATTATTGCTCGTGCTCATCAATGTTTCATTAATGTAGACACTTATCTGTCTAAACAAATTGTGTAGTACGCAATTTTCGTAGGATAAACCCTTGACGGCACTTGGGTTTTCATTGTTAGATTTTTTAATAATAATATTTAAATCTATAAATGTCGAAGTAAAATCAATGAAGTGGTCTTCATTGGAATAAATTTGAAAATATACATTTTCAGAGAGCGGTTGTTGCGGATAAAGTTGTTCATAGTATTCATGTTTTACACTGACATCTACATTTTCCGCATTGAAAAGATTTAGAGATGAGGTGACGGAAGGGTGAGATTCTTTACGTGGTAGATATGCAATTTTCTAGGAACAGAAATTCTTTTTCGATTTTTTTACTTTCTTTTTCTTCTTTGATGCCTCACGCTTCCGGGCTGAGTTGAGACTGATGAGTGACGATGTCTTTCAACCCTTTTTAAACCTTTTCAGCTTCGTTTCAATCGCTCGCCAAGGGGTCGCGCGCTGGACCTGACATTTTGTATAACACATTCATGAAAATCCTTTCCAGAGCCTAAATCATGTAGTTTAGAGGATGTAAAATCCGTGGCAACCGGCGCAATATATTTTTTAGCCAGGGGTAGTGCAGACCGAAAAAACTTAGCAAACCAATCGCAGAGACTTTAACCGGACATTGACGAACGACCCCTGTAATAGTCAATTCCATGACCCAACTGTCGTGGTCCAAGAGTAGCAACATAGCAATGAATATCAGGACATAAAAAATGAGTTCTATTACCTATTTCACTGAATGAGTCGAAAATCACGTGTAATTACAGCAAAGCCTTTGTTATTGCTACAGGATCACAAAGTTCACTTCTCAATGTTAACTGACAGAGCTAAAAAACGAAGTGTCGACTGGAATGTATTGTAAGTTCTCTATATTTTAGTGGTGAATATGGTCATTAAAGGATTTTTGTTTCAAGAACACGCAGGAGGGGAAATTGGTATTACCGACTCTTGATCTCTTGGTAAAAGATGCGTAAAGAAATATACAACTGTCCGAGGAGAAGGTAGGTGGATACTCTGCGAAAATGAAACGATTCATGCCACTGGCGCTTCCAGTACTTTTACCATTGATAATATTATTTTTCAAACCAAGAACTTCACGGAAATCCTCATTGGGAATAACCTTTTCATTGTCAATGGGTGAACTAATGTAGATTTTGCACTCTTCCGTTGAATAGTTGAATTGAAAGGTGCCATTTTTATGATATGAAATTTTTTTGTTGATATCACGACATAAATCATTCATACTCCCAAAATCCTTGTATGATAATGTGACAAAAGGATATTCATATGAATTGATCTTTTCAATAATATGATGATCCTTAACGACCGGCCAATCATGAGGTCTAATTTTAATATCATATGTACGATCCTTACTTAGGATATCAAATGTATTTTTTAGAATACAATCTACAAGAGCAACTTCATAACTTTCCTCAAATTTAATGGCAGAGGAGAGTTTTGTCCAAAAATCGCTCGTTTAATTCAAATCGTCATTAAGGGTATCGGAAACACTGGACATAAATGTCACATAAAAACCTTCAGACATTATGAGCGTCTTCAGCGGGTATCCACGAATCAATATCAGAGTTGTATCCTAGTTAAAGAACAAGCAACTGTCGCTTAACCTTGTGAGTACCTGTTTTTAATACCTTTTTAATTTGATAGATTTCACTATTTCCAACTTTTTTCTGTTCATAATCATAAAAACCGCCAAGAATCTTTTCATCTTTCATATCACGAAGCCGATACGTTATAGGTTTATGTCCAAGACTTTTTACACTTTAAAAAGTTCAGTGCTCCACAAGGAGTTTCCTTTTTCAAAACTATTTCTTGTACGATTGATTCGAACAGTATCTCTAACATTAAATTTTTCTTCACCGGAATTTCATTAGAATATTGTTTCAAAAAACTTTAGTGTCACTATAATGAACTTCAAGAGGGCTGACATTTAACAAGGATCGATCAAGTGTTGATTATAAATCAACATGATCTTATCTAAATATTGAATAAATACAGGCTCTATTTCTCAATGTACAATACCTTCAAATTAAAAGTCTAATTGTTCGTATCAAACGTTCAGCTAATGCTGCCTTTTTAGGACAATGATTATGATAGAGTATTGTATTATATTTCAATAAAACCATTTTACATCTGGATTAAAAAATTCACTTCCACGGTCTGTTTAATTTTTTTTATATGAATCTTGTTCAAAGATAGATTCAAGGGCTTTAGCAATTTCATTGCCTCTCTTTGGCTGCAGTGGAACTCCATATGCATAGGGACTAAAAACCCTTACTGCAAGTAAAATATACTTGTAGGGTTTCTTATGACGTCTTTAAATCGAATCCAGAGTCAAAAGATCTGCCTGTAATATATACAGAGGGTAAAAGGCTTTAATTTTTTGATAGTCACGCCCTCTAGTCCTATGATTTTGAAGTAGAGTATAACTGGGTTCCCTTTGTAAAAACTACTTTTTTAGCTTCTTTTTAATTCCGGTAACCTGAGCAAGTGTAGTGGGATAACTTAAACTTCCTGGTTATCCAATATTTTCATAAACAGCTTTCAAAACTTAATCCATTTTGAACGTAAACGTGGTGTGAAGCGTCTGCTACCCTTTTGCGTACTACCGGGTAATGATGAGTCAATATCAATACGTCTTTGTTTTTTTTCTAGCTACCACCGGCGTCATCAAATCAATGTTTGAGCTAGTATTTTCAAAGAAAGATTTAAAATCATCCTTAGAATATGTTTATTGGTAATAAGACTTTTGGGAAAATTTGACGACATTAAAAAATTATATAAATGACTTTCAAAGGATTCAAGTCTTTTATGATTTGCAATCAAATCAGACAAAAATCAATTAAATTGTAACTCTTGCCCTGGATTATAACTTCATTCTTTTTCTCCTCAGCTTGTTCATTTTCAGGGACATACGTCAAGAGTCTTTTACTTTGTTCACGATAGGATGGAGGCAAAAATTCTACAACATTGCTAATACATCTTCTTTTTTCGGCTTTTTCAATGTTTCAAAACTTTTAGTATTTTCAGAAGGTTGATCAATGACATTTACTTTAAGTGGTTTTTAACGGTAAGGTTTATGTTAGTTGACACGTCGAAGGGAGTTTTGAAGAAACATTAATTTTTCGTCATAGGCATTTGTTTCATTGTTAATAAGTTTATCAAGATTTTGTTCTAAGTGCTCCTTGGGTGAAAGAGCAACTTCAATTTGCGTCAATTTATAGGGTTTATCCATTTCTAGAGAATGTTATTTACAAGTCCGGCGATTATCGGCAGTAACAATGAAAAGAAATTACCACCCGCTTGAACAAGACGTTTTCTTTTACAATTTACTTTCCTTTTTTCAAGCTAGAGCACATACAAGGGATCGATGTTGCTTTTGTCTGTTGTCTAACACCATCTGACAGTTGAACATTACCTCCGTTAAATTTAAACAAAGTTCCGACAAGAGTTTAATAAATTCCTTGTCTATGCCATTTTTGAGTATTGCTTTTCTAAGCTGTGTTTTTGAATTGGCTAGCACAGAAAATATATGTCGATGTCTATGTAGCTTCTTCAACGTCATGATAATGACTAATGACCTTTTTTTACTATTCACAGGTTTTTTACTATATACAGTAATTTGATTATCGAAAATATCAGTGACTAAACGCAACTCTTCAATAGATTCAACTAAATCATCAATAATCAACCACGAGGTTGGCTTAATGCTAGTAAACACGTCAAGTTCTTGTATGAATTTTATGCTTGGACCAATACTCTCTATTTTGTCATAAGATTCTTGCCATATACTATAGCAATGATATATATTTTTTGCATTCTCTAGAAATATATTATCGCGGTTTTGAATTATTTTCGTTAATAGTTTTGTTTTGCCAGACATGGATGGTCCGCAAAGAAATAATCTGAATGGTGTTTTAAATTGATACTTACTCCTCCAATGTCAAAATACAACTAACCAAACCTAACCTCAAACTACTGAATAAATACTCAAGAGAAATAAAATAAATTGTTTATTTAATGAAAAAAAATATACTACAAAATTTTAAAACAACATATAAGCAAATTATAAAAATAAACATTTTAAAAGACTTGAATATGGACAATGAAAAAGCATCAGCCGTGAAGACGGCCGGCATCCGGGAGATGGCCAGCGGCCGTGGTGGTGACCCGAAGGTGCCGTGGCTGGGGCGGCAGCTGGAAGGTGCCACGGTGGACTAGCAACAATAAGTAAAAAACACTTTACTCAATGAATGTAAATAAATAAACAGTTAAAAAATACCACTTCTCGCAACCAAAATAATTTCAATAATATGTATATAAATTTAAGAACACTGAAAAAAAGACTAGATATAAAAAAGGCAATGCTGAGCTGGCGACGGAAAAACGGCCCTCCTCCCCCTACAGATGGCCCCCTCCCTCCTTTCCCAACTCTAGGGCTTTCTCCAGACCGAGTTGCTTTCTATAATTTACACATTCAACTCGATCTGAAGTAAGGTAGTGGCCATTTGGTAGTACCTCTCCACATCCCGCGCGTACATTGACTTTATCCGATATGGTTCACAGAACAATTTTTCAACCCGAAATATATAGATTTCATATTTTAAAGAGCGAATGGCCATAACACTTGCTCTTGGAACTAATTTTTTTCTATATATAGTTCCTATAAACACCCATGGTGAAATTTTCTTTTACATAGTGGGACGGCAACCCCTTTACACTTTTTTGGTAACCTCATTGTGTGTTTCTGTACAGTACACCGTCGGACCGGGAACACACCATTGGATACCAAGTCGCTCCCCGTCCCGGATTTTAATTTAAGCCACTGATTTGGGGCCTGACAATTCTCCAGCTCTAGATAGTTGAACTTATCCCAGTTTGTGTAATCCACTTTGGAGCTAATGTACGAAAAAAATTTCTAATAAAATATATATAAATGTAAGAACACTGGAAAAAATGACTAGATATAAAAAAGGCAGTGCTGAGCTGGCGACGGAAAAACGGCCTTCCTCCCCCTACAGATTGCCCCTCCCCCTTTCCCAACTATAGGGCTTTCTCCAGACCGAGTTGCTTTGTATAATTTACACATTCAACTCGATCTGAAGTAAGTTAGTGGCCATTTGGTAGTACCTCCACAACTCTCACGCGTACATATACTTTATCCGACATGTTTGACATGACATTTTTGTCAACCCGAACGATATAGTTTTATATTTTAAAGAGCGAACGACCGTGAAACTCGCTCATGGAACTATTTTTTTCTCTATATAGTTCCTATAAACACTCATGGTGAAATTATCCTTTACATAGTACGACGGCACCCCCTTGCAGACTTTTTTGGTAACCTCATTGTGCGTTTCCACAGAGTACACCTTCAGACCTGGAAATACGCCATTCGATACCAAGTCGCTCCCCGTCTCGGATTTTAATTTAAGCAACTGATTTGGGGACTGGCGTTTCTCCAGCTCTGGATAGGTGGACTCATCCCAGTTTGTGTAATCCATCTGGTAGCCAATGTACTCTCCATTTTGCAAATCGTCTAACAGCTTAACTGTTTTAAATTTCAGCCGGAATGAATCGATGTCTCCATAATACACCTGAACTTGTCCCATCTCCTGCCATTGGCGCTTACACACATTCTAATAAAACTCCACATGACTTTCTTTGAAATTTCTAACTGACACTGCCAGCGGCAATGTTTTTATTTAACACTACGTTTCTTTTCTTTTTATGTAAAAGGACCATATTGGAGTCTACGTTCGTGAAAGATGTGAGGTTTGGATCCGCAATGATTCGGGAATATTCTTTTTGGTTGGTTACAATGCCACAACGACTCCTGTTGCGCACACTCTCACACATTTTACCATAGGCCGAATTTAAAATGAGCTTAGAATTTTTTTTCGACCTTTGTTTTTGCTTCAGAGTGTTTGTTGACAAAAGTATCAGCAAACATCTTCATGTAAGGTTTCTGGTCGAATTGGAGGGCTCTAGAAACCTTTGTGACCTTGCTAGCACTGGCCAGGTCTAGGCACCGGTCTATTTATGCACGGAAAAACAAAGTTCTTTATTGAGGTATGAAGTTTCAGAGGTATTTCATCGTCAATTTTGAAAAAACATTTTTGTGGTCCATTCTCCTCAACAGTGTGAATGTTAGGAAAATCTGGAGCAGAAGGATTGTCAAGCTATTGGTAATTCCCTCACGGAAAATAAAAGTGAGACATTGCCGACGGATAAAGTGAGTTCATATCTAAGAAAACGGCATTCGACTTTTCACCAGTGTGTTGTCCAGTCGGATTCTTTTCAAGGATATAATCCCAGTGGAAAACATACCCTCCTCTCATAGATCTCTCTACAAAAAGGTGCTGATATTCTTCGGTGATCAGACCTGTTTCAGCTCCACTTATTTTAAGGATTAAATCCATCACCAGATGAGGGGTGGAAAAATAATATCCAATATACAACCCGAATTTTTCGTGAATTTTGCCCGTGTTTTTACAGACAGTGTCCAACAGCGTTAGTACATCACTTGCTAGGTACATTTTACAATAATCCCACCCATTTTTACACCCTTCCTTTGCCCAAACTATCTTGGCAAATTGGCAGTGGTGCATTGACGATCGCGAAGTGAATCATAAAACTCTGCGATGGGCGGTAGTTTTTCCTCACTTAGCTTCGAGGCGGAGCTGTAGTAATCGTACGGGTATATGCTTGTGAACGTAAATAAATCATACAGTTCCTCATATAGAAAGTGCTGTTTAATGAGGGGGAAACTATTAAAATCTTCGTTTTTTTTATTTGAATGATTTGACTTAGAGATATAGGTAAAAATCTGTATGAATCTAGGAAACGGATTTTATTCAAGCACAATTTACCATTATCAATTGCTTTCCATTTAAATTCTAAGACCAACAACTTTTCAGATGATTTAGGTATGATATTATATGAAAAAGAACCATCTACCAATGCGCCTTCTACAACTTCACCTTTGTGCAATTTTGCCAATGCCGGTAATATGAATCTCAAATGGTAGTTGTAATTGTGCATATAAACCGGTAAAAAGTATTGCTGTCTACCATTTACATTACACGATTTATGCGCAATCCCCCGAAAGCTACTTCCCCTTGATGACATTTCTTGCCATAAATGGTCATGAGCGCGGGCTTTCGCATCCCCTTCAATAATTTTTTTCTTACAAACCCAACAAATATCTATATTTTTAATAGCCATCTCGTCATCTGGTGATATATTCATTGTATAGTGTGTATGGCGCAGCCATGTAATTGCCTCATTTGCTGATTTAATCAATTCAACCATAGCTGTGCCAACGAAATGTTCCCCTCCCAACGTCTCAACAAAATCTACCAATTGCATGGTATTACTTGAATCTCTTTGCGCATGGGCAAAACAGATTGCTATGGCTTCATGTTCTGTAACACGATTCAAGTTTGACAGATCGGACACATCCGTGAGTTCAGCCTCAATGTCCAAATAAACCTTGTTGCTCTGCAAAAAGCGTGTTCTGAAAACTTATGAACCGCAAGGTGGCATTGTCCCCTGAAACCGCTTCCACGGACAAGTACCAATAACGCTTAAAGTATTTCAAATTATTTTTAGTTTTAACTCGGTAAGGAACGCTGACAGACCCATTGGACAGTAACAGCATGTAGTTTGATTCTTACCCTAACTTAAAGCCCTGCTAATATGGGGGAAGGGGAAGAAATGTCCATTTGACACGGGATCTTTGGCAGGCTCGTAAAGAAGCCATACCCTGTGTTTCACTGATTCAAATTACAGAGTACCATTCTTGCACCAAAAAGTGGTGACACCCGTACCTTACCAAACCAATATCCCGTTTTAGATAAAGGGATTTTAAATTTTGGCAATTGGATTTCTTCTGAATCTTGGGCTGATGTAATCCATAGTACATTTAGTCATACAAGATAAGCTCCATAGTAAACATCAAGAACGATTTCCTGAGAAGACATTCAAACGTTGTACGCAAGAAATGAAAGATTTAGTTAGGTATAAGATTCAGCTTCCCTCTAATGATTTAGCACAATAATAAGACGCATAGGATTTGGTCAGTCAAATGGATCGGGTTCGGATTCATCCTCTATTTGGTTGCCCTTGTCGTCATCCTTACAGTACCACCTCAAAAAGTTGTTCAATAATATAGGCTGAATCAGCCACCGACCCACTGACGCAGATTTTTCTCGTTCACAGACTCGATAGAACCTTCGCCAATTTGTAAGCATCCTAGTTTACCCTGCGCTAGACAGGCTATTCGAAACTTCCGGCGAACACCCTGGGTCACGGTGATCGGGAAGGTGGAGGCCCTTGATCGGTAACCCTCTATGTACCTGAGACAACAAACCTGGGGCAAGTTGGAGAGAAAGAATAGTCCCGAGCTAAGATTCGGTGAGCGGAAAAGCCCTTAAAAACCATAAGTTTTACCTGAGTGAGAATTTGGATTCAGGATGCAATTCTGGATATATATTTGGACATTAATGGGGTGGGGGTATCTACTCCGTTAATATGTAGGTTAACAAAAGAAACATCATGAGCCTGCATCTTTTATTTAGGCTACTAAGTAGCTTAGTTTTCTAACAGAAGAGGCTTATATATATATATATATATATATATATATATATATATATATATATATATATATATATATATATATATATATATATATATATATATATATATATATATATATATATATATATATATATATATATATATATATATATATATATATATATATATATATATATATATATATATATATATATATATATATATATATATATATATATATATATATAATTGAGCTATAGCACCTAACATTAAATTTTTACTTACTTAAATTTTTATCACCTCCTTTCCCGTGATGAAAATTTTCAAACTAAAGGAGTTTACCCCGGGTGTTTGACAACTTGGCTTTTGTTTTGATTTCAGACCATCAACAATCGAAAGGTTTCATTTTGTTAACTTTTCATTGAGGTTTTTGTATGACGTTCGGAAGCCGGAAGTAAGTTTTTATGAAAAAGGCGACAGCTTGTCTGTTGTCTTGACCGTGGCGAGTAAAAATCAGGGTTAATAATACCATTTATAGGTGAAAGAATTTTGAAGGCTTAAAAAATAAGTACATATAGGTCTTAGCACTCATTTGGTGATCAGTGAAATTTTTTTATGAAAGCAATTTATTTTGCGTCATAAATTTGTAAAAATGTCCAAAAAGTGTCCTTTTTTTCAATAACTGCCTTTTTTTTACCCAATAGTGTCCCGGTGTCCCTCAGGGTGAAAAAGTGTCCAAAAGACACTAAAAGTGTCCATTTGGCATCCCAGCTTTAGGCTGTAGGACGTGGAATGGGATTCTTTGACAAAAGGTTTCACTAGTTCTTCTTGATGCCAAACAAATTACATCAATCATTGTTCAAATAATCTTCCTTAAAAATGTTATTTCATTTGTTAATAGATAAATCTATCTATCATCCATAGCCTACATATGTCATTCCTAGGGTAGAAATACGGTAAGATTGTCATAAAAATAAGGGATACGATGAAATTAACCAATGGGATCAACTGTATTTTTTTTAGACATCCCTACCCTTTCCCTACAAGAAAAAGAGGAATTATGAAGTTCACTTTTTTGGTTGATTTTCGTTCTCACAGTAAGGGCGATTTAAATTTTATTTCGTTTCTCCAAAGTTATACTTTAGGTAAAAGATAGGCAACTAAGGATACAGCAACACTCAGCGTATATAGAAATATCCTGAAAATACTTTAAAAATAAACATATTATATCTTATTTATTATTATAGTCGTGCTATGTGAAAAACAGATATACTCCTGCCAAAAGAAGTCAATCATTTCTAGTATATTTACAGAATCCCTCCAAAGTGCATAATATCCCCCCCTCTAGCGATATATAATTCTCTATAAATGCATTCATAACAAATGATAGTAGTGATTCAGAAGAATTTGAATTATAGTTACAGGGGCGGGAAGGCATCATAACATTTAACCGTCTGGAGCACTACAAAATAAGTCATAACATCGACAAAAAATCCATCAGAACAACTAACCGTCATAACATTTAAAATTTTCAAACTTTGTTTTCTTGGGGTTTAGGGGTGGGGAAAGGTACCTAGGTTAGGCTAGGTTACGTGTTTGATATATGCTTTGCTTTACCCCATCCCCTGATGTGCAAATATATAGCCGAAATTTCTTTCTACATTATTATATACTTATTACTATTATATAAACTTATAAATTTTTTTAGATGTTACGACGGTTAGTGGTTCTGACGGATTATCCTTTTGATTTTGTGACGGTTAGTCGGCTCTTGAGAAGTTGGGGCTCTTGAGAAGGAAACATGTTAAGAAAACAAATCTTACTTCATAATGTGCAGAAGAGTTGTAGTTAACACATTGTGAAGACGCTTCCGGTATGCTTTACCCACGCCACACACCCAAACCAAATGCAAATACATAGCCCAAACTATGTATTTCCCATGCATTTTTCTGTTTTTTTATTTCATCAGAGTTGATTCATTTTACGGGTACTCGGGTAAAAACAAGAGATGCGCATGGCGAAATGCAAGTGAAATATATAATTTGGGCTATATCTTTGCACATTTGGGAGGGGTAAATTATAGTTGAATTGGCTTGAAAATGTGTTAACTACAATTTTTCTTTCCAAATTGTACATTATTATCGATACATGTATGTAGAATCGACAAGAGGCTCCAGGTTTAAATTCAATATATCATAAAAACGATTTTGGAAATACAATTCGTAGTAATTAATTCATCAACTTAAGTTGATTTAAAGGTGAATAATCAAGGTATAATAAGGTGAATAATAATCATTAAAAATAAATAATCAAGGTATTTTTCCATGCTACTGTCAATTGATCGATAATTTCATGTTGCTCTGCTGGTTAGATTCGCCAGGTTTTTTGAAAGTCAGGTTCAGGCTTTCGAAAAACAAACACATGTCACATTTTTTTTCAGGGAGTTTTTGTGCAGAAAAGAAAATTCCATCCTCAGGCCCAAATTCTACTATATAATTCTTGTACAGCATTACGCTCAATGACACTACTATTTTTGTCAAATTTTGAAATATTAAAAAAAAAAATGTCTGTGGTCAGTCTTTGGTCGTAATAAGATAAGATAAGACATAAGTTTTATTCTTCATTAAATACACATACAATATTACATGTTATTAATCCCTCAAAGGCTCATTGGCCTGCACAAAGAGAGACGACATATGAATTACATACTCATAGATAAAAAACAAAAGAAAATTTAAAATGATCACTTACTCACATATGAAGGAGAAGAAAAGAAAATATAGATAAAATGGAAACTATAGAAAAAATTAGAATAAATAAACTAAATTTATTAATTATATTAAATAGACTACAAAAAACAACAAAAAACACATATATATATATATATATATATATATATATATATATATATATATATATATATATATATAGTATATATATATATATATATATGTTATTATTACTATAAGCGAATTCCTATCGTCGAAACAGAATTATGTGTATTGTCAGGTAGAACCAACATCATAATAGCTGTTACGATATTATTCATAACTCTTATCCAAGATATTACAAAATCATAACTTAAGCCATGTACAACCCTTTTAAGCTTGTATATAAAACTATATAAATTCCAATTCAATCAGCTCTGCTTATTTCTTGGCTAGGTAGCAAAATTGACGTTTATGGGTTATTTCAGTCATAAGGCTTATAATTATTGGACTGTAATAAAATGGTACAAAAGCAATAAAATTTAACCCGTCTTCTTGAATGCTACTCCTTAGTGAGATATACAAGTTTCAGCAATAAATATTGATAGTCATACCTGAGGTCTGGGAGTCATAGCGCAGAGAAGACCACCATAAAACATAACTAAACATTCAGGGGACATCAACTCCACAAAAAAAAAATTAAAAAAAAAAAAAAAAATATTCAGTTTGATTCTTAAATAAATGGTCCTTAAGAATCCTCTTGAAAGTGCCAAACGAGTGGCATTTCTGTACTGAAGAAGGTAGGGAGTTCCAAACCTGATGACAAGCGATGAGGGGATTGAAATCTGACCACACAGTTGCAGTAGGAGGAATGCAGATACTATGTGACGAACGAAGGTTATATGGAGCTGAATCAGAAATAAACTGAGGAGTTTTTTGAAGAGATTTTGGAAGATTTCCATCAAGCTGATTAAAAACAAAAGAAGCACAAGAAAGATTGTCGATAGACTTTATATTTAGACGCGGTCTTGGTTAATAAGGGTTGGTGTCAATAACAAGACGCGTTTTTTTATAATACTTGACAGAACGCGACCACAGTGTAAAAGAAGGATAAGTAGACATCCATACTATGGGGCAATAAGAGACATGTGACTGGACAAGGCAGAAAAAAAGAAGCTTCAGAATAGATCCAGGAAAGGTGTGTTTGAGTTTTCGAATGACACCCAAAATCCGTGAGACCTTAACCCTAATCATGGCTATATGGTGTCTAAACGAAAGGTTCTCATCAAGCAGGATACCAAGAAACCGGACCAACCGATTCTTTGGTCTACACAAGGAGCCTTGTGACACCTGAAGCTGTGTCAGTTGAGGGAAAGCTACACCAATACGAGAAAAAATAAGAAAATGTGACTTGGTAACATTCAAGGCCAAGTAATTCGCATCAAACCATGAAACTACTCTCTCAAATATTGCCACCAGATTAGACCTGACATCACATTCCGTCCTCCCTAGAGTCCCAAAAGTGCTGTCGTCAGCAAAAGCAACGAGGCAATCTTCATTAGAAGTAGCATTGGGACACGAAGGAACATCCGGATGACAAAGATTGCAGCATACTAGAGGACTGGTGTTCTTGACTGCTGAAATCAGATCATTGACATAAATCAGAAATAAAACGGGGCCAAGAACAGATCCCTGGGGGACACCATACTCTACTTCAGAAGGGCTCCGGAAAAGCGGATCAATTGAAATAAGTCTACCAGAAAGATATGATTCAAACCAAGAGAAAACATTTGATCTTATACCAATATGCGATAATTTCCAAAGAAGAATCTGATGAGTCAAAGAATCAAAAGCTTTACGAACATCCAAAAATAAAGCTGCCGGGATAAGACCAAAATCTATTGCCGAATGAATGAAATTCAAGAGAGATGCGCAAGCATGCTCTGTAGAGTGATTCGCTCGGAATCCAAACTGGAAATCATGGAAAAAAAATTTTGACATATAATATCTTCAACTCCCCATATGTGCAGATGTAGGTCAGTCAATTACTATGAAAAGAAAATTCGGTTGATTGTTTATATTCTTCGAATAATCTGAGTTAACTAAAAAAAGAAAAAAGAATCTGAATTTTAGAAATTTCGTGTCTATGAAAGGGTGGTGTCATGTGAACTCATGGGCTCTCTCGAAACACGGAAACAATGTTTAAGGCCCACTCACCATGTGATTTTACCAAAAAGTCGTACAAATTTGGTTAATAACGATTTATGAAAAATATTACATTCAGAACTTAACATTGTCAAAACTAAAGTTCAGTTGATTTCAAATTTAGTGACTATGGCCTTTTAAAAAATTCTCTCTTTTTAGCCTGAGGTATTCATGAATTTGTCACATCACGAGCTGACTATGATCAAATGGCAGTTTCTACTTGAAAGATGTAAAGTTTATGTATCAGCAGCAGTGTTACCAACACCTCAAAACAAAATGTACCACAAATTGCATGAAAAATGTACAAAAGACAAAAAAATTGTACCATATCCAAAATTTTTTCCGCGTGTTACGCGATTTGTAACACGCGGATCGTCGGTGACGTAAAGTACTATCTGAAAATTTTGCATAAGACATTTTCATTCACTTTCTCTCTCCATTTCTTTGTTTTTCTTTCTCTTCTAATACAGTACATTACTCTGACAGTATGTTACAGTATGACAGTAATTGTTCGGAGTAACATATATTATTACAGAAACATTTTACTACAGGCCAACAAAAGTCGTTTCGGCCATTTGCGACCACTTATAGCATCGCTTGAAATTGATCCCAAATGACGATTTTAGTGAAAATCAGGGGCTAAAATTGCATTTTAACCTTGTATTCTTACAGCATATTGCCGAAAAGCAGTTGCCGAGACCTGATTTTCCATTTAGTAGTTTGCATAGAAATCCCCTTTTCCCTTTTATGAAGATCTCGATAGAGGGGAGGATTGTTCCCGAAGTCCTCTCTAGTATAAGCTATCGCCTAAAAAAGATACAGGAAAAAAATCTGTTTGAATGGAGAATAATTAAAGAAATGACTTTGAGTGTTATGGTCTGGTTCAAAACGTACTGGAGATTTTAATGTTGAAACAATATTTTTCTCCGAAATGCCCTTAAAAGATACTCAACTGACCTTGTAAGGTCGAGTTTGATATATCCCCACAAATGGTACAACAGAGGCCATGTCTTTCACTATTTTTAAATCACCTTAAAAATCATCTTTTATTTTTAAAACTGGAACTGGCTTTATAAACTTTGAGTTATCTGAGGTTCCAACTAATCTATACTACAAAAGCTAAACATCAGAAAAGATTAAAAACACGACTTAAACATCACTATCTGAGTCAGAAGCCATGGCGGCACTTGCAGTTGCAGATTTTCTGTACCCTTTTCCAGTAGTTAGAAGTAACTAACGATTTTAGGAAAACCTAAATTAAGCCACTTTATAAGAAAGGTGATAAAAGTGAGTGTGGTAATTATTGAGGCATTAGTCTCGTCTCTGTAGGTAGTGAAATACTTAGTAATATGATACTTATGAAACCGAGAGATGTCGTAGACAACGTTTTAAGAGAAGAACAGTGTGGTGTATCTATGGAATTCCAGTCCTTTATGTTCCTTGGCACATTTCCAAGGCAGATTACCAGACTGGTTATCTGGCAGTGTATAATGTGGTCAAACATGTTTTGAGAGTATGATCATAATTATATAACTCAATCGAACAGGTTTTCGAATTAACATCCGTTTTTTAGGAGCCACTGAGAGGTTACTCCATATGCGATAACCTGATTTGTGGTAGGAATTTGAATAAAAGGACTGATTTTCATTATGCTTCATATTAGTAAGAAAATTAAATTCAAAGAGAATAGTTTATTTGAGAGGATATTAATAGAGAAAAATGAGTGGCTTATTTACACTATTAGAGATTAATGACGAAGTCAACAACAGCAGCAACGATACACGAGTACCCACTGTGGCTGTGGAAATAGCCGGAACCAGTACGCTATGCCTTCCGTGGGAAAGTATGTTTATGAAATTCGTGATATCATTAAGCAAGTTTAACCGGAGGGGCAAGTATGTTTTGATAGAAAGGTGAATGTTCTGCATATAAATAAACTTCAATCAGCATTAGATGTCTTATCGAAATATATTGATGAGAACAAAATGCATCAGTGAATATTATTATTGTAACTATGTTCAATAAAAATGTTTCTAAATCAAAGGTATTTTTCTTTCTATAGTAGACTAGTGTATATTTTCTAGAGTAGAAAAAAAAATTCTGGTTAGTCAGTAGTTGGTTGTGAGAGAGTTAGGACTCTAAAAAATGGATAGATTTGAGAAAGAGCGAATCATGGGGAATCTAGTGCTTATGGAAAAACGTTTGATTCTAGATAACGATTTTCTAGAGTTGTCTATTCAAAGGAAGATATTTTCTTGGGGAATGCTTGTCGATATAATGAAAAGTGATTCTTCATCATTAGACTATTGTTTGAAGCTTCTACGTCGTGGTCCAAATGTATTTACAGAATTTATTGATATATTGATCACGACACGGCAAAATGGTATTGTGGATATGCTTTAAACACTAATTTAGAAATTTATGACTTTTTTTCACGAGAAATATGTTGCTCAGGGAGGATTTACTTCTCTCTCACTATCTCCGACAATTTTTGTTATTGTTAGCAGAGTTCAATTGTGGTAGTGAGAGTGTTCTTGTATGAAAAAATGTTCCATTCATGTCCCCTAAGTATGTACACAGTGGGCAGCTGTCCATCATGAGAGAACTGCACAATGACTGATGAGTATGACGAAAAGTCTAGATTATGCAACCCATGTAAATTGTAGAAAGGATATGCTGTACAAACTAAAGGTTGTAATTCCTGTCTTGAAGAGGTGTGTGACTCTCATCCTAGAGGACGCCTATGCTCCAATTGCCATTATGATAAATGTAATCAGTGGGAGAATACATATCCCGGTATGATTGGAAAGAATCCTAACCGTGATTTTAGTTTACTGCTACGAAATTGGTATCGTCGTGGTTTTAGATTGTTCTGGGAAGAGGAACCAGGTCAACGATTAAACTGTTGGGACAACAAAAGAATATGGTTTATAATTCCTCCTTGTTAAGAAAAAGGATGTTACGATTAAAAGCTCACTGATTTTTATTTGGCAGTGCCGAAATGTGATTCGACACTTGAGGACCATGTTTGTGAAATTGTTTCAAATAGACAAATTGAAACATGTGAATTCTATAGAATGAATCGGAATAGTATCATTGACTATACAAAGAGATATGACAATAGTGAAGTTACATTATACTGTAAAAAATGTGACCCTGAAATTGCAGTACATCAGAATCAGGACACTGTGAATTAAGACAATCTATCTGCACTAGTTGTTGTCGAAATATATTTTAACCTAGTCAAAGATGAAATGTAAAGTATAGAAAAGCCGTTTTGTCATCTATGTGAATTTCTATAATTTATTAATAAACAATTGCAAATACATTTCTAGAACATTTTATTATTAGGACATTAAAAAAAATATTAAACATGCTTATAAGTATGTTATCCTATAGAATGTCGTTCAATTGAGGTAAGTCAACGTAGATGTCGAGAAACTGTTTTTAGGTATTGCCACAACATCTGAACATGAAAAAAAGTAGCGCATGAAAGCCATATGTCTTAGTTGTTAAATCCTTTACTCTTCGTTGATTTTGAATAATGGTTTTCCCACTGCTTTTGCCACTGCAGGAGGGGTGGGGGGTGAGGGGGCCCGCCCGCGGCCGGCCGGCCTTTGGCCCCGCGTCCCTGTGGGGGGGGGGATCCCACCTTTAAATTCACTATAATGTTCAACTCTGCTATTGTTCCCAGTGTATTTTGTTGTACAGAAATGTGTTTTATAGACAAGTGTTGTACAATGATGTTGTACAGAAAAGTGTTGTACAGAAAAGTGATTAAAGACAATAAGTGCTTTAAAAGATGTTGTTGTTGTACTGAAAAGTGTTGTATAGAAAAGTGTTGTAGATGGACAAAGGTGTTGTACAGAAAAGTGTTGTACAAAAAGTGCTGTAGATGGAGAAAAGTCTTTAAAGACAAAAAGTGTTATCACTGTTCATGTTGAACAAATAGAGTTTTCATGTTGAACAAGTGTTATCATTGTTCATGTTGAACAAGTGTTATCATATTGCTGTAATAAATGTTGCCATGAAATATTGTTTTTGTTGTTCTTGAATGGATAGATCTACGGGAAAATTACTACTTATTCATTGGGCACATATGATTTACAGTTAGTCAGAGTCCGACTGTTGTCAACAGCATGTATCAATTTAAAACACCCTTCAGATCATTTCTGTGTGGACCCTCAATGTAGGGGATAACAACACTTTTAGCTATAAACTAAAACTAAACACTAATCTAAACACTAATCTAAAACTAAACTAAAACCAAACTAAGCTACTACATTAAAACTCTAACTAAAACTCTTTAGCAAACTGTAGCTAAACTAAAACTCTAATCTAAAACTAAACTAAAACTAAACTAAAAATCTAAAAGAAAACTAAAACTAAACTAAAACTAAACAAAATAATAAACTAAAAATCTTGACTAAACTAAACCAAAACTAAATAAAAATCTAAACTATAAATCTAACTAAAACTCTTAACTACTAAACTAAGTAAAACTCTAAACAAAAACTAAACTACTAAACTAACTAAAAATCTAAACTACTAAACTAACTAAATCTAAACTAATAAACTAACTAAAATCTAAACTACTAAACTAACTAAAAATTCTACACTAAAACTAACTAAAATCTAAACTACTAAAATAACTGAAAATCTAGCTAAAAATATAAAATAAAACTAAACGTTAAACTAAAACTGAACACTAATCTAAAACTAAAATAAACTAAACTGAAAATCTAACTAAAAATCTAAAAGAAAACTAAACATTAAACTAAAACTAAACTAGAACTAAACTAAAAATCTAAACTAAACTAAAACTAAACTAAACTACTAAACTAACTAATAATTTAAACTGTCCAACTAACTAAAACTAAACTCTAAACTCTAAACTACTAAACTAACTAAAAATCTAAACTAAACTAAAACTAAACTAAACGAACTAAAAATCTAAACTAAAACTCTAACAAAAACTCTAGCTAAACTAAAACTAAACTAAAACTAAACTAACTAATACTAAACTAAAAAACTAAACTACTAAATTAACTAAAATCTAAACTACTAAACTAAAAATCTAAACTAACTATGATCTAAACTTTTAAACTAAAATTCTAAACTAAAACTAAACACTAATCTAACAGTAAAATAAATTAAACTGAAAATCTAACTAAAAATCTAAAAGAAAACTAAACATTAAACTAAAACTAAACTAAAAAACTAAAACTAAACTCTAAACTTTTAAACTAACTAAAATTCTAAACTAAAACTCTAAACTGCTAAACTAACTAAAAATCTAAACTAATCTAAAACTAAACTAAACGAACTAAAAATCTAAACTAAAACTCTAACAAAAACTCTAGCTAAACTAAAACTCTAAACTAAAACTAAACTAACTAATACTAAACTAAAAAAACTAAACTAATAAATTAATTAAAATCTAAAATACTAAACTAAAAATCTAAACTAACTATGATCTAAACTTTTAAACTAACTAAAATTCTAAACTAAACACTAATCTAAAAGTAAAATAAATTAAACTGAAAATCTAACTAAAAATATAATAGAAAACTAAACATTAAACTAAAACTAAAATGAAAAAATAAAACTAAACTCTAAAATTTTAAACTAAACATTAAATTAAAACTGAACACGAACCTAAAACAAAACTAAAATAAACTGAATATCTAGCTAAAGCTCTAAAATAAAACTAAACGTAAACTAAAACTAAACTTAACTACTAAACTAAAATTAAACTCTGGCTAAAAACTTTAAACTAAAACTGAACTAAAACTAAACGGAATATAAATTATAACACTAAACTAAAACTAAACTAGAACTAAACTAAAAATCTAAACTAAACTAAAACTAAACTAAACTACTAAACTAACTAAAATCTAAACTGTCTAACTAACTAAAACTAAACTCTAAACTCCAAACTACTAAACTAACTAAAATCTAAACTATAACTCTAACTAAAACTAAACTCTAAACTACTAAACTAACTAAAATCTAAACTATAACTCTAATCTAAAACTAAACTAACTAAAACTAAACTAACTAAAATCTAACTACTAAACTAACTAAGATCTAAATTACTAAACTAACAAAAAATTCTACACAAAAATAAACACTAATCTAAAAATAAACTAAATTAAACTTATAATATAAATAAAAATCTAAAATAAAACTAAACGTAAACTAAAACTAAACTTAAATACTAAACTATAACTAAAATCTAAACTTTTAAGCTAACTAAAACTCTAATATAAAACTGAACACTAAACTAAAACTGAACTAGAACTAAACTAAACGAAATAAAAATCTAAACTATAACTCTGACTAAAACTCTAATCTAAAACTAAACTAACTAAAACTAAACTAACTAAAATCTAACTACTAAACTAACTAAAATCTAAACTACTAAACTAAAAAAAAATTCTACACTAAAAATAAACACTAATCTAAAACTAAACTAAATTAAACTGAGAATATAACTAAAACTAAAATGAAACTAAACGTAAACTAAAAGTAAACTTAACTACTTAACTAAACCTAAACTCTAAACTTTTAAACTAACAAAAATTCTAAACTAAAACTGAACACTAAACTAAAACTAAACTAGAACTAAACTAAACGAACTAAAAATATAAACTATAACTCTAACTAACACTCTAGCTAAACTAAAATTCTAAACTAAAACTAAACTAAATAATACTAAACTAAAAAACTAAACTACTAAACTAACTAAATCTAAACTAATAAACTAACTAAAATCTAAACTACTAAACTAACTAAAAATTCTACAATAAAACTAACTAAAATCTAAACTACTAAACTAACTGAAAATCTAGCTAAAACTCTAAAATAAAACTAAACGTTAAACTAAAACTAAACACTAATCTAAAACTAAAATAAATTAAACTGAAAATCTAACTAAAAATCTAAAAGAAAACTAAACATTAAACTAAACTAAAACTAAACTAAACTGCTAAATTAAAACTCTAACTAAAAATATAAATTATAACACTAAACTAAAACTAAACTAGAACTAAACTAAAAATCTAAACTAAACTAAAACTAAACTACTAAACTAACTAAAAATTTAAACTGTCTAACTAACTAAAAATAAACTCTAAACTCTAAACTACTAAACTAACTAAAAATCTAAACTAAACTAAAATTAAACTAAACGAACTAAAAATCTAAACTAAAACTCTAACAAAAACTCTAGCTATACTAAAACTCTAAGCTAAAACTAAACTAGCTAAAATCTAAATACTAAACTAACTAAAATCTAAACTAATAAACTAACAAAAAATTCTACACTAAAAATAAACACTAATCTAAAACTAAACTAAATTAAACCGAGAATCTAACTAAAACTCTAAAATAAAACTAAACGTAAACTAAAACTAAACTTAACTACTAAACTAAAACTAAACTCTAAAATTTTAAACTAACTAAAATTCTAAACTAAAACTGAACACTAAACTAAAACTAAACTAGAACTAAACTAAACGTACTAAAAATCTAAACTATAACTCTAACTAAAACTCTAGCTAAACTAAAATTATAAACTGAAACTAAACTAACTAATACTAAACAAAAAACTAAACTACTAAACTAACTAAATCTAAACTAATAAACTAACTAAAATCTAAACTACTAAACTAACTAAAAATTCTACACTAAAATCTAAACTACTAAACTAACTGAAAATCTAGCTAAAACTCTAAAATAAAACTAAACACTAATCTAAAACTAAAATAAATTAAACTGAAAATCTAACTAAAAATCTAAAAGAAAACTAAACATTAAACTAAAACTAAACTAAAACTAAACTAAACTGCTAAATAAAAACTATAACTAAAAATATCAATTATAACACTAAACTAAAACTAAACTAGAACTAAACTAAAAATCTAAACTAAACTAAAACTAAAACTAAACTACTAAACTAACTAAAAATTTAAACTGTATAACTAACTAAAACTAAACTCTAAACTCTAAACTACTAAACTAACTAAAAATCTAAACTAAACTAAAACTAAACTAAACGAACTAAAAATCTAAACTAAAACTCTAGCTAAACAAAAACTCTAAACTAAAACTAAACTAGCTACGACTAAACTAGAAATAAAGGGAATAAATAAACTTAAAATAAACTAAAAATCTAAACTACTAAACTAACTAAGATCTAAACTTTTAAACTAACTAAAATTCTAAACTAAAACTAAACACTAATCTAAAACTAATATAAATTAAACTTTAAATATAAACTAGAGAATTACAATAAACCTAAACGTAAAACTAAAACAAAAATACAAATCAAAACTACTAAACTAATTAAACTCTAAACTAAACCATAACTAAACTAAACTAGAACTCTAACAAAAACTCTAAGCTATGACTCTAAGCTAAAACTCTAAACTCATAGCTAGCTAAACTAAACTAAAAAATAAATGTAATAAATAAACTTAAAATAAACTAAAAATCTAAACTAAAACTAAACATTAAACTAAAACTAAACTAAAAATCTAAACTAAACTAAACTAAACTGTTAAATTAAAACTCTAACTAAAACTCTTTAGTAAAACTCTAGCTAAAAAAAAACTCTAAACTAAAACTAAAATATCTAATAATAAACTATAAATAAATTTAATAAATAAACTTAAAATAAAATAAAAATCTAAACTAAAACTCTAAAATAAAATTAAACATTAAAATAGAACTAAAATAAAAACCTAAACTAAATCAAACTGAAACTAAACTAAAATAAAGGTAATAAAAAAAACTTAAAATAAACTAAAAATCTAAACTAAACAGGTAATAAAATAATAAACTAAAAATCTAAACTAACCCAACATGCAATCCTCTTTTTCTAATATTTCCGCCCCCCCCTGATTGACTTTGAAGGCTATTAAAACAAAGCCTGCTGTGGGGCGGAGAAGCGGGATGTTTCTGACTCGCTGATTGGCTGAGAAGGAAACACGTGATCTAACTGTCTCCGGGAAACTCATAGCATTTGGCTCGAGCAACAACAACAAATACTATTTCTGTATCATAACATTCGCTGAGAGCGTGCACTTACAACAACAACAACAACATTGACCTTGACATTTTGCCTCGGAAACAACAATAAATACTATTTCTGGATCATAACATTCGCTGAGAGCGTGCACTTACAACAACAACAACAACATTGACCTTGACATTTTGCCTCGGAAACAACAACAAATACTATTTCTGGATCATAACATTCGCTGAGAGCGTGCCAAAAACACACCTGGAGAAAGAGACCATGGAGAAAGAATTCATTGACCCCATTAACCACGTGTTCTCCCTAGGGACTCTATGCCCATATTTGGGGTGCAAAAAAGTTATAGGTGGCAGCAGGGGTGTCGCGTCGGAGTCAATAAGGCCCTTCTACTAGGGTACTAGATGTTGCAACGTTCTTACGTATCTACAGTGGTTTAAAAAATTCGATCACCGCACAAATGATTACCAAAAATATGCACAAATATAACAAATGTAACATTTGGAATATTATAACACATTCTTCAAAGCTTTGAAGAAAAGCAAAAAAGGCTAAATATCCCTAACTACGCTTGAAAGCTATTTTAAAAAGTAAATCTTTGGAGATTTCCATCGATATGACCATATCAGAAGATTTGAGCCTGGGTGGGAATCTAAGAGGAGTCTTTGAGTATTTTGACCACAGGTGACTTATTGTTGCGACTTTCTTAAATTTGGTAATTTTTGTGAGCATTTGGAAATCAAAGCTTAAACTCAATAACTGATACTAAGTGTCCAAACATTTTACTTGGATTAAAAGTGACGAACTAGGATGAAAATCTCAACATCTTCCTTGTGCTACTTCAGTCTGCATATTATTTCATTTAATTACATTTATAACGGATGAGCTTTTAATTTCTTACCAGAAAATAGCTAGCATTTAATTTTTCTTCATACCAAATAAACCATTAAGTGTTTTTTGTTTCATTGTAACTGAAGCGTTCTCATGTGAAGTGTTAATCATGTATTTTTCAATTTGATAAATTTACTCCTTTTAGATGCAGTTTATAATTTGACTGATATTAGGTATTTATCAATTTATAATTTGGAATGAATCCCCAAAGGAAAAAAAACGAATAATATCCAAAAGAGCAGCAGTTCAGCCTTAGCCTACCTGACACATATTCTATAAAGAAGCCAAAAAACTTTAAAATGAATTATTTTTTTTAATTGTAATTAAAAACCAGTTTTTAATACCAGAAGTCTTTTTAAGAATCCAAAAGAGCAAAAAAAAACAATCAATATCAAAGTCGACCATTTCAACTGTTTTAAAGGGGACAAAACAGATTTAGGCAAAGGGCATTATGAAAAAACTAAGTTCAAAGTTATACTCAAAGTTTTTACCCAGATAACTGACGAATTTTGTGATACAGTATTTGAAGTTGTATATGCAGTAATGCTCGGTGAAAAAACTACTAATTTTGATGATTATTTATGTTAAGAATGCATAACTAATATATAATGGAACTACTTGTATTATGCAACGGTTCTGAAACGCGAAATTCATTTCGTTTTTACCACATTTCTACTTCTCTTGATGAATAACGAAGAAGACCAGTTTCTAGCCAGCGACGTGTGAATTTTTGAACTCATGAATAGTCTCGAATCTGTTGTAAATTTAAGCATGTGATTCGAGAAAGACTATGTTTGCGGTCAACATTGATCACGCCGGTGGCGCGCCGCCGACTTCTTACCGGCGGCGCGGCGCGGTGTGCTGTTTTTGGCCCCGCCGCCGCTGGTCTTCCCTCATCGGTGCGGCGCCGGGGTCTAGTTGGGGACAGATATCACCCCATCGGAATCCCCAGTTTAGTCATGTGAAGGAGTACCTGGTTCTAAGCCAGAACACGGTCTAGAAGAGTGATCATTCCACCAAAGAGATTGAACCTGTTATTAGTTATGTGTAGTGGAAGTAGGCACTATATTTATCCGAAGTACACACCAGTGAAGTGAGCCTAATGCCTTCATCTACTTTCTTAAGAAGAGTATGAGTGTAAATGTGAGAGTAGAATTAATTAGTGCATTACTGTTATGTGTACTGTGTACCTAGAGTACAGACTAGAGAAGCAAGCCTAGCACCTTCTCGTGATGCATATAATTTTTAGTGGTACCTCGCTCTGACACGGTATTGCAAAAAAAAAAAAAAAAAAAAATGGCGTACCCATGAATCATGTAGTTCAAAGTTAAAAGAAGGGAGATGTACTGTTTGATATTATATTATGTTTGTTTTACTTGTGCTTTAGTATTTGTTCTTGCTTGTGCTGTGCTTGAGTGCTGTGCTGTGTTTTAGTTTATAGTTTTAGCTTGGAGTTTTAGCTTAGAGTTTTAGTTAGAGTTGAAGTTTAGTTTAGTTTTAGTTAAGAGTTTAGAGTTTTAGCCCAGAGTCTTAGCTTAGGGTTTAGTTAGAGTTTTACCTTTAGCTTTAGTTAAGAGTTTAGAGTTTTACCTTAGAGTCTTAGCTTAGAGTTTTAGTTCCAGTTGAAGATTAGTTTAGTTATAGTTAAGAATTTAGAGTTTTAGCTTAGAGTCATAGCTTAGAGCTTTAGTTAAAGTTGTAGTTTAGTTAAGTTTTAGTTAAGAATTTAGAGTTTTAGCCTAGAGTCTTAGCTTAGAGCTTTAGTTAGAGTTGAAGTTTAGTTTTATTTATATATATATCAGTTTAGTTAGTTTTACCCACTATTTCTCCAAACGTATCCAATCAAAAATTTTGAGATAATTTTGGTTCAATATAGTTGAAAGGCCCGGAAATTATTTCTTTGGGGATGACACTTCCTCCACAGCCCTCAGAGCAAAGGTTGTAAGTTATACCCAGGGGGCATATAAGGTTTTTATAGAAAGCGTTGTCGTAGAAACTTCAAAAAGGACTCATACGATTGGAAATTGAAAGGGCTAGTGCCCTTTTTAATAGTCGGAATTGATTGGAGGGCAACTAACTCCCCTCTCACGATCACCATTTCCCCAAACACTTCCAATCAAAATTTTGAGATAGCCATTTTGTTCAACGTAGTTGAAAATTCTGTAAATTAGGTCTTTGAGGATGACAGTAGGGAAGGGGGTACCAGTCCAGTACGAACACCGTGCTGCCATCTATAATCGAGTCTAACGCTGACAGGACATAATTTATTCATGGATTATTGATCCACGAAGGGGAGAGAATTTCTGAGAAATTGATTTGCATAATCGAGGGGAACTAGATTTCTGAGAAATTGATTTGCATAATCGGTGGGGAATTATTGATCAACGAAGGGGAATTAAGAAACAATATGGTATCTTTGGTCTTTTGGTCTGAGAGATAAATGGTCTTTAGTGACAGAGATAAATTAATATTCTATTATCAAAAATGGCTCTTCTGATCTTTAGACCTAGAGATGAGTTCGGGAACTATTATTCTATCGAAGCCACTATATTGAAGATAGAAACACCTTAGATATTTTTTCCGAGATTTAAGACAGATTGAATAAATTTAACGCGGGAAATGGTTTCCTGGGAATTTCAAATGTGACAGCGCAGGGATGTCGAAACAAAGGAACACGCAAAAATTACTTTTAAGGGATTATTTGTGCGAAACTGTTTGAGACATTTTAGGGGATTATTTGGGCGAAACCGTTTGAGACATTTTAGAAGATGATTTGGGCGAAACAGTTTGAGACATTTTAGAAGATGATTTAGAAGATGTTTTGGGGTGAAACTATGTGGTCTTTATAATACACAAGTTCCATTTGAACAATGTTGTGAGGTTCCCTACACCAACCCCAAAGGGCCCCTCTGGGCCCCAAAGTCCCCACGGGCTCCCCAGTGCCCCAAAAGGCTCCCCAGAGCCCCCCCCCCCCCGACGCCCCCAAAGGGCCCCATGGGTCCCCATAGGGCCCCCTGGGTCCCCATAGGGCCCCCTGGGTCCCCAAAGGACCCCGGGCCCCCAAAGACCCCCCGGGCCTCTCCCTTCCTCCCTCTAATTAAGAGTTTAGAGTTTTAGATTGGAGTCATAGCTTAGAGTTTTAGTTAGAGTTCTAGTTTAGTTTAGTTTTAGTTAAGAGTTTTACCTTAGAGTCTTAGCTTAGAATTTTAGTTAGAGTTCTAGTTTAGTTTAGTTATAGTTAAGAGTTTAGAGTTTTAGCTTAGAGTCTTAGCTTAGAGTTTTTGTTAGAGTTCTAGTTTAGTTTAGTTTTAGATAAGAGTTTAGAGTTTTAGCTTAGAGTCATATCTTAGAGTTTTAGTTAGAGTTCTAATTTAGTATAGTTTTAGTTAAGAGTTAAGAGTTTTAGCTTATAGTATTAGCTTAGTGCTTTAGTTAGAGTTCTATATTAGTTTATTTATAGATAAGATTTTATATTTTTAGTTTAAAGTCTTCGATTAGAATTCTAGTTAGAGTTCTAGTTTAGTTTAGTTATAGTTTATAGCTTAGAGCTTTGGCCTAGAATTTGAACTTAGACTTTTAGTTAGAGTTCTAGTTTAGTTTAGTTTTAGTTAAGATTTTAGAGTTTTAGCCTTGAGTCTTAGCTTAGAGATTTAGTTAGAGTTTAAGTTTAGTTATAGTTAAGAGTTTAGAGTTTTAGCTTGGATTCATAGCTTAGAGTTTTAGTCAGAGTTCTAGTTTAGTTTAGTTTTAGTTAAGAGCTTAGAGTTTTAGCTTAGAGTCATATCTTAGAGTTTTAGTTAGAGTTCTAGTTTAGTTTAAGTTAAGAGTTTTAGCTTAGAGTCTTAGCTTAGAGTTTTAGTTATAGTTGAAGTTTAGTTTGGTAATAGTTAAGAGTTTAGAGTTTTAGCTTAGAGTCTTAGCTTAGAGCATTGTAAGAGTTCAAGTTTAGTTTAGTTTTAGTTAAGAGTTTTAACTTAGAGTTTTAACCTAGATTCCTAGCTTAGAGTTTTAGTTAGAGTTGAATTTTAGTTTGATTATAGTTAAGAGTTTAGAGTTTTAGCTTATATTCATAGCTTAGAGTTTTAGTTAGGGTTGTAGTTTAGTTTAGTTTTAGTTTTGAGTTTTAGCTTATAGTTGAATTTTAGTTTATTTTTAGTTAAGAGTTTACAGTTTTAGCTTAGAGTCATAGCTTAGAGTTTTAGTTAGAGTTCTAGTTTAGTTTAGTTTAGCTTAGTTAAGAGTTTTAGCTTAGAGTTTTAGCCTAGAGTCTTAGGTTTGAGTTTTAGTTAGAGTTGAAGTTAAGTTAAAACTCTTAACTAAAACTAAACTAAACTTTAACTCTAACTAAAGCTCTAAGCTAAGACTCTAAGCTAAAACTCTAAATGCTTAAATATTACTAAACTTCAACTCTAACTAAAACTCTAAGCTAAGACTCTGAGCTAAAACTCTAAACTCTTAACTAAAACTAAACTAAACTAGAACTCCAACTAAAACTCTAAGATATGACTCTAAGCTAAAACTCTTAACTAAAGCTAAACTAAACTAGAACTCTAACATAAACTCTAAGCTAAGACTCTGAGCTAAAACTCTAAACTCTAAACTATAACTAAACTAAACTAGAACTCCATCAAAAACTCTAAGCTAAGACTCTAAGGTAAAACTCTAAACTCTTAACTAAAACTAAACTAAACTAGAACTCTAACTAAAACTTTAAGCTAAGACTCTAAGCTAAAACTCTAAACTCTCAACCAAACCTAAACTAAGCTGGAATTCTAACTAAAACTGTAATATAAGACTATAGGCTAAAACTCTAATCTATTAAATAAAAATAAACTAAACTAGAACTCTAAATAGAATTCTAAGCTAAAACTCTAAACTAAAACTCTAAACTCTTAACTAAAACTAAACTAAACTAGAACTCTAACTAAACTGTACTAGAGATCTAAAAAAAACTCTAGGCTAAGACTCTAAGGTAAAAGTCGAAACTCTCAACTAAAAATAAGCTAAACTTCAACCCAAACTAAAATTCTAAGCTAAGAATTTAAGATAAAAACTCTAAACTCTTCACTAAAAATAAACTAAACTAGAACTCTAACTAAAACTCTAAGCTAAGACTCCAAGATAAAACTCTTAACTAAAACTAAACTAAACTAGGACTCTAACTGAAACTCTAAGCTAAGACTCTAAGGTAAAAGTCTAAACTCTTAACTAAAACTAAGCTAAACTAGAACTCTAACTTAAACTCCGAGCTAAAGACTCCAAGCTAAAACTCTAAACTCTTAACTAAATCTAAATTAGAACTCTAACTAAAACTCTAAGCTAAGACTCTAAGCGAAAACTCTAAACTCTTAACTAAAACTAAACTAAACTTCAACTCTAACTAAAACTTTAGGCTAAAACTGTAAGTTAAAACACTTAACTAAAACTAAACTAAACGTCAACTCTATCAAAAACTCTAAGCTATGACTCTAAGCTAAAAACTCTAAACTCCTAACTCTAACTAAACTTCAGCTCTACATAAAACTCTAAGCTAAGACTCTAAAATAAAACTCTAAACTCTTAACTATAACTAAACTTCAACTCTAACTAAAACTCTAAGCTAACACTCTAGGCTAAAACTCTATCCTAAAACTGTTAACTAAAACTAACCTAAACTACAACTCTAACTAAAACTCTAAGCTAAAACTCTAAACTCTTAACTATAACTAAACTAAACTTCAACTCTAACTAAAACTCTAAGCTAAGATTCTAAGGTAAAACTCTAAACTAAAACTCTTAACTAAAACTAAATTAGAACTCTAACTAAAACTCTAAGCTAAGACTCTAAGGTAAAACTCTAAACTCTTAACTAAAACTAAACTAAAATTCAACTCTAACTAAAACTCTAAGCTATGACTCTAAGGTAAAACTACAAACTCTTAACTAAAACTAAACTAAACTAGAACTCTAACAAAAACTCTAAGCTAAGACTATAGGCTAAAAATCTAAACTAAAACAAAACTAATCTAGAACTCTAACAAAAACTCTAAGCTAAGACTCTAAGCTAAAACTCCATACTCTTAACTAAAACTAAACTAAACTTCAACTCTAACTAAAACTCTAAGCTAAGACTCTAGTCTAAAACTCTAAACTAAAACTAAACTAAAGTAAAACTCTAACTAAACCCGAAGCAAAGACTCTAGGCTAAAACTCTAAACTCTTAAATAAAACTAAACTAAACTAGAACTCTAACTTAAAATCTAAGCTATGACTCTATGCTAAAACTCTAAACTCTTAACTATAACTAAACTAAACTTCAACTCTAACTAAAACTCTAAGCTAAGACTCCAAGCTAAAACTATAAACTAAAACTAAACTAAACTAAAACTCTAAGCTAAGGCTCTAGGCTAAAACTCTAAACTCTTAACTATAACTAAACTAAACTTCAACTCTAATTAAAACTCTAAGCTAAGACTCTAAGCTAAAACTCCAAACTCTTAACTATAACTAAACTAAACTTCAACTCTAACTAAAGCTCTAAGCTAAGACTCTAGGCTAAAACTCTCAACTCTTAACTAAAACTAAACTAAACTTCAACTTTAAATAAACCTCTAAACTAATACTCTAGTGTAAAACTCTAAACTCTTAACTAATACTAAACTAAACTTAAACTCTAACTAAAATTTCTAAGCTAAGACTCTAACCTAAAAATCTAATCTCTTGACTAAAACCAAACTTAACTATAAATCAAAAAAAAAAAATAAGTTAAGAATATACGTTAAAACTCTTAACTGATAACCATAAAAAATAGAAACTTAAATTCCCACTAAAACTCGAAGATAAGATTATAAGCTAAAAACTATACATTAAAACTAAACTAAACTTAGAATTTAACTAAGACTCTAAGAAATAAATCCAGGCTAAAACTATAAAATTTTAACTAAAACTAAAATAAACTAGAACTCTAACTAAACTCTAAGCTAATACTCTAAGGTAAAACTCTAAACTCTTAACTAAAACTAAACTAAACTAGAACTCTAACAAAAACTCTAAGCTAAGACTTTAAGTTAAAAACTGTAAATCTTAACTAAACTAAACTTCAACTCTAACTAAAACTCTAGGCTAAAACTCTAAGGTAAAACTCTTAACTAAAACTAAACTAAACTTCAACTCTATCAAAAACTCTAAGCTATGACTCTAAGCTAAAAACTCTAAAGTCTTAACTAAAACTAAACTAAACTTCAACTCTAACTAAAACTCTAAGCTAAGACTCTAAACTAAAACTCTAAACTCTTAGCTATAACTAAACTTCAACTCTAACTAAACTCTAAGCTAACACTCTAGGCTAAAACTCTTAACCAACACTAAACTAAACTTGAACTCTAACTAAAACTCTAAGCTAAAACTCTAAACTCTTAACTAAAAATAAACTAAACTTCAACTCTAACTAAAACTCAAAGCTAAGACTCTAAGGTAAAACTCTAAACTAAAACTAAACTGAATTAGAACCCTAACAAAAACTCTAAGCTAAGACTCTAAGCTAAAACTCTAAACTCTTAACTAAAACTAAACTAAACTTCAACTCTAACTAAAACTCTAAGCTAAGACTCTAAGGTAAAACTACAAACTCTTAACTAAAACTAAACTAAAATAGAACTCTAACAAAAAATCTAAGCTAAGACTCTAAGCTAAAACTCTAAACTAAAACTAAACTGAACTAGAACTTTAACTAAAACTCCAAGCTAAGACTCTAAGCTAAAACTCTAAACTCTTAACTGTAACTAAACTAAACTTCAACTCTAACTAAAACTATAAGCTAAGATTCTAGGTTAAAACTCTAAACTAAAACTAAACTAAAGTAGAACTCTAACTAAACCCGAAGCCAAGACTCTAGGCTAAAACTCTAAACTCTTAACTAAAACTAAACTAAACTAGAACTCTAACTAAAAATCTAAGCTATGACTCTAGGCTAAAACTCTAAACTCTTAACTATAACAAAACTAAACTTCAACTCTAACTAAAACTCTAAACTAAGACTCTAAGCTAAAACTATAAAGTAAAACTAAACTAAACTAAAACTCTAAGCTATGGCTCTAAGCTAAAACTCTAAACTCTTAACTATAACTAAACTAAACTTCAACTCTAATTAAAACTCTAAGCTATGACTCTAAGCTAAAACTCTAAACTCTTAACTATTACTAGACTAAATTTCAACTCTAACTAAACTCTAAGCTAAGACTCTAGGCTAAAACTCTAAACTATTAACTATAACTATAATAAACTACAACTAAAAATAAAACTCTAAGCTGTGACTATAGGCTTAAACTCTTAACTCATAACTATAACTAAACTAAAATTCAACTCTAACTAAAACTCTAAGCTAAGACTCTAAGCTAAAACTCTAATTTAAAACTCTTGACTAAAACTAAACTAAAATAGAAAACTAACTAAAACTCTAAGCTAAGACTCTAGGCTAAAACTTTAAACTCTTAACTATTACTAAACTAAACATCAACTCTTTCTAAAACTCTAAGCTAAGACTCTAAGCTAAAAACTATAAAGTAAAATTAAACTAAACTTCAACTCTAACTAAAACTCTAAGCTATGAGTCTAAGCTAAAACTCTAAACTCTTAACTATAACTAAACTAAACTATAACGCTAACTAAACTCTAAGCTAAGACTCTAAGGTAAAAACTCTAAACTCTTAACTAAAACTAAACTAAACTAGAACTCTAACAAAAACTCTAAGCTAAGACTTTAAGTTAAAAACTGTAAATCTTAACTAAACTAAACTTCAACTCTAACTAAAGCTCTAAGCTAAGACTCTAGGCTAAAACTCTAAACTCTTAACTAAACTACATTTTATCTAAAACTCTAAGCTATGACTCTAAGCTAAAACTCTAAATTCTTAACTATAACTAAACTAAACTTCAACTCTAACTAAAACTCTAAGCTAAGACTCTAAGGTAAAACTCTTAACTAAAACTAAACTAAACTAGAACTCTAACAAAAACTCTAAGTTAAGACTCAAAGCTAAAACTCCAAGCGAAGACTCTAAGCTAAAACTCCAAACTCTTAACTAAAACTAAACTAAACTAGAACTTCAACAAAAACTCTAAGCTAAGACTCTAAGCTAAAAACTCTAAACTCTTAACTAAAAATAGAGTAAAACTAAAAATCAAAATACAATTTTTAGCTAAGACTCTAAGCTAAAACTCTAAACTCTTAACTAAAACTAAAGTAAACTTTAATTCTAACTAAAACTCTAAGCTAAGACTCTAAGGTAAAACTCCAAACTCTTAAGTATAACTAAACTAAACTAGAACTCTAACAAAAACTCTAAGCTAAAAATTCTAAACTCTTAACTATAACAAAACTAAACTTCAACTCTAACTAAAACTCTAAGCTAAGACTCTATGGTAAAACTCTAAGCTCTTAACTAAAACTAAAGTAAACTAGAACTTCAACAAAAACTCTAAGCTAAGACTTTAAGCTAAAACTCATAACTCTTAACTATAACTAAACTAAACCTCAACTATAACTAAAAATCTAAGATAAGACTATAAGTTAAAAATAAAAAATATTAACTATAACTAAACTAAACTAGAACTCTAACAAAACTCTAAGCTAAGACTCTAAGCTAAAACTCTAAACTCTTAACTATAACTAAACTAAACTTCAACTCTAACTAAAACTCTAAGCTAAGACTCTAGGCTAAAACTCTAAGCTAAGATTCTAGGTTAAAACTCTAAACTCTTAACTATTACTAAACTAAACTTCAACTCTAACTAAAACTCTAAGCTAAGACTCTAAGCTAAAAATCTAAACTCTTAACTAGAACTAAACTAAACTTCAACTCTAACTAAAAATCTAAGCTAAGACTCTAAACTAAAAACTCTAAACTCTTAACTAAAACTAAACTAAACTAGAACTCTAACAAAAACTCTAAGCTATGGCTCTAAGCTAAAACTCTAAACTCTTAACTAAAACTAAAGTAAACTTCAACTCTAACTAAAACTTTAAGCTAAGACTCTAAGGTAAAACTCTAAACTCTTAACTAAAACTAAACTATAACTCTAACAAAAACTCCTAGCTAAGACTCTAAGCTAAATTCTCTAAACTTTTAACTATAACTAAACTAAACTTCAACTCTAACTAAAATTTCTAAGCTAAGACTCTAAGGTAAAACTCAAACTCTTAACTAAAACATAAACTAAACTAGAATTTTAACATAAACTCTAAGCTAATACTCTAAGCAAAAACTCTAAATTCTTAACTATAACTAAACTAAACTTCAACTCTAACTAGAACTCTAAGCTAAAACTCTAAACTCTTAACTAAAACTAAAGTAAACTTCAACTCTGACTAAAACTCTAAGCTAAGACTCTAAGCTAAAACTCTAAGCTCTTAACTTATACTAAAATAAACTAGAACTCTAACGAAAACTCTAAGCTAAGACTCTAAGCTAAAACTCTAAACTCTTAACTATAACTAAACTTCAACTCTAACTAAAACTCTAAGCTAAGACTCTAGGCTAAAACTCTAGGGTAAGACTCTCAGCTAAAACTCTAAGCTAAAACCCTTAACTAGAACTCTAACTAAAACTCTAAGCTAAGACTCTAGGCTAAAACTCTAAGCTAAAACTCTCAACTAAAACTAAACTAGAACTCTAACTAAAACTCTAAGCTAAGACTCTAAGGTAAAACTTTAAACTCTTAACTATAACTAAACTAAACTTCAACTCTAAATAAAACTAAGCTAAGACTCTAGGCCAAAAACTCTATGCCAATGGGTTAAAGAAAAAAACGGAAAAATATGGATAATTTCTAAGTCTAAAACAAAATTCAGTCCGAAAAAACTTTTAAAAAATTCAAAAAAGGGAGGGAGGAAGGGAGGGGCCCGGGATGTCTCAAACGGTTTCGCCCAAATAATCTCCTAAAATCTCTCTAACAGTTTCGCCCAAATAATCCCTTAAAAGTAATTTCTAAGTGTTCCTTTGTTTCAACATCTCTGCGCTGTCACATTTGAAATTCCTAAGAAACCATTTCCCGTAAAAAATATATTCAATCTGTCTTGTATTTCTGAAAAAACATTTAAGGTGTTTCTACCTATACTATTATGGCATCGATAGAATATCAATTCCCGAATTTATCACTAATCCTAAAGATCAGAGAAGCAATATTTAAATATAGAATATTAATTTATCTCTGTCACTAAAGACCATTTATATCTCAGACCTATCAAAGAAACCATATTGTTTCTTAGTTCCCCTTCGTTGATCAATAATTCCCTGCCGATTATGCAAATCAATTTCTCAGAAATTTAGTTCCCCTCGATTATGCAAATCAACTTCTCAGAAATTCTCTCCCCTTCGTGGATCAATAATCCATGAATAAATTATGTTCTGTCAGCGTTAGACTCGATTATAGATGGCAGCACGGTGTTCGTACCGGACTGGTACTCCCTTCCCTACTGATGACAACCTCCTCACAGCTTTCAGGGCAAGGGTTGTTAGTTATGCACTGGGGGCATATAGTGTTTATAAAAAGCGCTGTTGTAGAAACTTCAAAAGGAGCTCATTCGATTGGAAAT